>NW_021145517.1:4607-84961 GCF_002837175.3 Physeter macrocephalus
GGGATCCTCCCAGACCGGGGCGCGAACCCGGTTCCCCTGCATCGGCAGGCGGACGCGCAACCACTGCGCCACCAGGGAAGCCCCTATCTTTTTCTTTTTTAAAAAATATTTATTTATTTGGCTTCGTCAGGTCTTAGCTGCGGCACGCGGGATCCTCCGTTGCGGCACGCAGGCTTAGTTGCCCCGTTGCATGTGGGATCTTAGCTCCCCAACCAGGGATGGAACCTGTGTCCCCCGCACTGGAAGGCAGATTCTCAACCACTGAACCACCAGGGAAGTCCCTGCATGTATCTTTTTCATGAGCTGTCTTTTCTATGGCAATCATCTCCTGATCTGTTGACCTCACCATACCTGAATAATAATAAAACCTACATTTTAAAACATGGTCTAGCTTAATAGGTAGTCACTGGCCACATTAATAATTGAAATTAAATAACTTGGACTCAAAAGCCAGATGATGCTGGTGGCTATTCAATTGCACAGTGCAGACACAGACCATTTTCACCACCACAGAACGCTGTATGGACAACGCTGGTCTAGTTGCTCCCATCTCAGAGATGGTCCTACCCTACCCACCCAGGCCAGAAAACTGAGTGTCCTTGACCCCTTCCCACGACCACCGATCAAACCCAGTCCGTGCCCAAGCCCCAAGGATCCGCCTCCTGAATGCGTCTGCCCGCCGCTCTCCGCCGCTTCCCTTCTGTAAACAAACCTACCTGCTTCCTCTGCCTGCCACCTCACCCACACCCACGGGGCTCGCTCCACACCCCCACCAGCCGTTGTCACCCTAGTTACAACCACTGCCTTTCTGCCTCTGGCTCTCCCTATCCTTCCCAGCTTTCTTTTTCTCCACTCATCACCATCAGACCTAACGGAGAGGTCACGGCCATTTCCCAAACAGCTCTCACTTTCTCTTCTTTGGAGCCCTAGGTGGATTTTTACTTCCGGGCTCCTTGGGCGGGTGAAGCCACGTGACAATTCCGGCCTATGAGTGTGCGCGGAAGTACCGGTGAGCCCCCAGGCCTGGCTGTTGACAGGCCGGCTGAGTCTCTACCCTGAGCCAGGTGACTGAGATGGGGGCTGCTCGCCAGCCTGAATCCCTGAGTGAGTACAACGAGTAGAGTCCCTTGACTACCCGTGATGGGCAGTTAGGGTCAGTTCATAAAAAATAACCTGCAAAAAAAAATTTTTTTTAAGTCCCTGGGATTTGGAGGGACTATTCTAAACCTGGCAGCCTGGTTATCATTCTAGTAAATGTAAATGTAAATCTGATCATGCCACTGTCTTTCGTAAACCCTCACTGCCTCCCTATTTCCCTCAGTAAAAACTCCACTCTTCACGTAGCATGCACAGCATTTTGTGTTCTGACCCTCGCTTGCCTCTCCATCATTTCTCATCTCAACCATCACTTTGTATTATTTTTATTTATTTTATTGTGATACAATATACCTACCCCTCATTAAGGAGTCCATGGCCCCCTGCTGTGCATACATGGATCTACTGCTGTGCTCTCACCTGTCTACACACCTGTCTCCTGCACAATACCAGGGATCCTAGAATGCAGAGACCATGTCTGATAGATTTCTGTGTCTCTAGTGCCCAGTACACAGCAATGTGTATTTGGTGAATAAGTAAGTGACTGATAAAAAGTGAGTTTGGGGCTTCCCTGGTGACGCAGTGGTTGAGAGTCCGCCTGCCGATGCAGGGGACACGGGTTCGTGCCCCGGTCCGGGAGGATCCCACATGCCGCGGAGCGGCTGGGCCCGTGAGCCATGGCCGCTGAGCCTGCGCTCCGCAACGGGAGAGGCCACAACAGTGAGAGGCCAGCGTACCGCCAAAAAAAAAAAAAAGAAAAGTGAGCTTGATAATTAACTCCCCACCAAGTCACTTTCCTGAGGAAGCCATCAGTTCACTGGTCCAATTCCTACTATCCACTCAGTTCTTTTTTTAAAAATTTATTTATTTATCTTTGGCTACGTTGGGTCTTCGTTGCTGTGCGGGGGCTTTCTCTAGTTGCAGAGATCGGGGGCTACTCTTCGTTGTGGTGCCCGGGCTTCTCATCACGGTGGGTCGGAGTATGGGCTCTAGGCACACGGGCTTCATTAGTTGTGGCACACAGGCTCAGTAGTTGTGGCTCGCTGGCTTAGTTGCTCCACGGCATGTGGGATCTTCCCGAACCAGGGATTGAACCCGTGTCCCCTGCATGGGCAGGCGGATTCTTAACCACTGTGCCACCAGGGAAGTCCCTCCACTCAGTTCTTATTCCTTTATTTTGACATACATTGTTTCATTTAACTCCTACAACAAGGTAAGCATTACATCCCTATTTTACAGAGGAGAAAACTGAGATTCAGGGTACCAAAGCATCTTGCCCAACTCAGAATTGCTTAACCAAGAATGTTTATTGCGGCCTTTCCAGAAAAAACCCAAAATGGTGGTGAGGCATCATTGTGCCTGGAAAAGAAGTGGCGGAAAGAAGAGCTGGAGCTGTGTACCCTAGGGTCTTGCTTATTTCTGTCCTTAGAGCGTAGCGCCAGAGCCTGTACACATTAGATACTCCTGAAACAAACCTATTTGGAGCCTAAGCCTGGACACCGGCTTTTCCTGGTGATTGGGGATTCCTTGAATCTCCCATCAAGCACAGTTGGGAGGAAGGGTCTTAAGATACTCCTGTCATCTTTCACAACAAATTTAACACGACAGAATGAGAAAGCTAGGATACTCTTTCCTCACCTCCCTTTTTTTCGGGGGGGTGGGGTGTCCCTTCCAGTCTCTTTCCTCCCAGAACTGGGAGCCCAGTTTGAGCCCTACCACTCCCACTCCCACCCCTTCACCACCCCCCGGGTTCCCAACTGCGGGGTCGCGGTGCTTTGCCCTCCAGTTTCCTCGCCCTTCACCCCATGGCGGACCTGAAGTCCCAGCCTCGTACCAGTAGCGACCTGCTTCCCGTGAGCCTCTGCTCCTGGACCCCAGGGCGCATGCTCCCTACCCAGCAGTCCTCGCGCGGCCCGGAGGAGCGGATAGCCAGGACTTCAAGATGGCGTCAATCGGTGAGTTTCCGTACCGGTTTATGGCTACCAGGTTAAAGGCAGGAGTCGGGGTTCGGGGTCCAGTGCTCAGAGCCGCACTTGGAGGGGAGGGACCGAGTGCCGGAGCCGCCTGCCCTTCGCTCAGGACCTTCGCCGCGCCGGGCCCTTTGCCCAGGGTCCCACGCCGTCCAACCCTTTTTAGCTCTCCCCGCCGCGCCTCCCGCCTGCCCAGGGTCCGCGCCACTCGGCTGTGGCGGGGAGGGCGACGGCAGCTCGGCGAGGCGCCTCGGGGCTTGAGAATGCGCTGTATCGGGCCTCCCCTCCTCTCCCCGATGAGGAATAGCTGCTCTCAGCCTTGCCGCAACCCAGGCGCTTGTTTTGCACCTGAGCCCTCCGCGCAAATTCGAAGCTCAAATTAAGTTCCAAGAGGAGTTAATGCCTAGGACGGTGCCTGACACCATGTCAGGTTTGACGCATGTATATATATGTTGAATAGCGTTAGAGAGGTGAAGTGACCTATTCAAGGTCACTACTAGTGAGTGGGCTGAGCTGGGATTCAAACCTAGGTTTCTGGGGCCTCGTGGTAAACTGAGCTTTAATCACAAGAGTGACCTTATGACCAGCAGGCTTTACGATGACATGCATGTATAAATCGGACCGTCCACACTGATTTTTTTTTTTTATACGGAAGCCACCATGTTTTAGCCCTGCATCCTCACCGTAGCCTTGTCAGGATCAGTGCCGGGAACGTTGATCCCATTTTAAAGATGAGGAAAATAACGGTCAGAGATGTGATGTGGCTTGCCTGCTGTCACACAGCATGATAGTGGCAGAATTTTGACTAATCTATGTGTGTCTTATCCCTGTTTCTATATTCTTATTTTCAGCCCGGAGAAATGAAAAGGGGATCAAAAATATGAGAGTGATGCTTTTTTCCCATCTGTAAAAACGGGCATGAGAATATTTATCCAGGGTGGTTATGTTGTTTAAACAGACAACATGTGAAAAGGAAGCATTGAGACTTGGTATCTTATTTAAGCAGAGGGTTGTAGTGGAGAGTGCTGTGAACTAAGGGTTAAACAACTTAGTATATGTAAGGTGCTTGTAACACTGCCTGACCCACAGTTGAATGCTAGTCATCCAGCTTTCCCTGCGTGACCTTTGGGTAAGGTCATGTCACACCTGGCCCATTCAGCATCACCCAGGTGAAGGAACTGGAGTCCAAGTACTGATGATCTTTTAGATGGTGTCTGTTGCCAGAGCATAATGCCACTAGCCCATTAGCAAATAAAGTGATGGAAATACCAATTAACAGTGATAGATGAGATCAGGGTTGACAAAGTATGGCCAATGGGCTGGATTTCCTGTGGCCTGTTTTTGTATGCTGTGAGCTAAGAATAGTTTTTGTTTTTTAAAAAATTTGTTAAGGGACCTCCTTGGCGGTCCAGTGGTTAAGACTCCACTGCAGGGGGCACGGGATCGATCCCTGGTCAGGGAACTAAGATCCCGTATGCTGCACGGTGCAGCCCAAAAACATAAAAATAAAAAATAAATAAATAAAAATTTGTTAAAAAAAGAAAAAAAGACTATGTTACAGAGACCTTGTGTGGCCTGCAAAACCTAAAACTCTTCGCTCTGGCCGACCCCAGATGGATTTAGCACCCAGAAGACACTTGGCATTTCCATGTCTCTCCATATAGGTGGACAGTATGCTTC
This sequence comes from Physeter macrocephalus, assembly GCF_002837175.3. NCBI lineage: Eukaryota > Metazoa > Chordata > Mammalia > Artiodactyla > Physeteridae > Physeter > Physeter macrocephalus. Next base: position 9,353 of record NW_021145517.1, read on the forward strand.
TTGAAGTCATAAAATCAAGCCAAGTAGTCACCTGCCCTCCCAAGAACCTGTGGTCCTTTCTCAACCTTCACTGAAAATCTGTCATAAACAGGAACTGTGTGTGGGGAACTTCCTCCCACCTTTAGATAGCTCAAAGGCAGAAAGACAGATAATAATAATTCCTATTTACATAGTACCTAGAGCTAAGTACCAAGGTGGGTACTGTTCTTACCCTTATTTTACAAAGGAGGAAACAGAGCAGTATCTTGCCCAAGGGCACACAGCTTCAAAGTGGCAGTAAATCCAGAATACTCGATGGTAGAGCCTGCTCTGTTCATCAGTACGCTCTACTGGTGTGAACCAGCCGCTGCAGAGGAGTGCTGGGGGAGGGTTTCAGTATGGCTGCCAAGGACTAAGGCCTTTGCCTTCCACTAAAAGAGAAACTTCGGAATAAGTGTAGATGCGTCTCTAATGAATCTGATGGTCTCTTGGAATTTTGTGATGGTGCTGTACTTGGCTCTCCTTAAGGCTAATGTGATTTTTTTTTTCTGTGCTTATAAATTTCTTAGTTTTGGTTATGGAAATGCTGTTTTCTTCGTAGTACAGAGATATAAATATGAAGAAAAATAAATTGTTGGCTTTTTTCTCCAGTGATGTGCCAAGGCACTGTGTCAGCCCCTGAATGTGAGAATGAGAATATGTTTTCATAGTTTGTGTGAATGTGAAAAAATAGCTTCACTGGGCCTAGCAGTGACCTAAATACTTTTTTTTTTTTTGAGTCACCAGCCTTATACCAGTTGAAAATATTTTTTAAATTCTGTGTTTCTCTTGCACATTTCCCCAACATAGTTCTATTTTTTAAAAATTTTATTTATTTATTTTTGGCTGCATTGGGTCTTCGTTGCTGCGTGCGGGCTTTCTCTAGTTGTGGCGAGCGGGGGCTACTCTTCGTTGTGGTGCATGGGCTTCTCATTACGGTGGCCTCTCCCATCGCGGAGCACGGGCTCTAGGCACGCGGGCTGCAGTGGTTGTGGCGTGTGGGCTTCAGCAGTTGTGGCTCACGGGCTCCAGAAGTTGTGGCACGCAGGCTCAGTAATTGTGGCACACGGGCTTTGTTGCTCCACGGCATGTGGGATCTTCCCTGACCAGGGCTTGAACCCGTGTCCCCTGCATTGGCAGGCGGATTCTCAACCACTGGGCCACCAGGGAAGTCCCAACATAGTTCTGTTTTTAAAAGCATTTTCAACCTTTTTATTATGGAAGACTTCAAATACAAAGAAAACAGAATAATGTAATGAATGCTTTGTATTCGTTACAGAGCATCAACAGTTAGCAGCATTCTGCCATTCTAGTTCCATCTGTCCCTTCATTGTCCCCTCCCTACCACATTGCCATATTTAAAGCCAGTTGGTATTAGAATGACATGTTTGTACTCCTCCCTGCATGCAAGAAGACTTCGAGAGTGTAGCAAAGGTAGCCACCATGTTCTTACTCAAGAAGAAACGTGGTATAGTAATTCTTGGACTAAAAGCCTACTAATTCAAGTGACGACAAAACTGGGATGTAAGATGTGTACTTGTTAAACTTTTCTTGAAATACCACAGGCAAGGTGACAGAGTAGGGTATAGGTCATTCTCAGATGACATTATTGTTTGGTGTTGAGCTCAATATCATTGACACTTAATATTCCTGATTTGGAACATTCCTGAAATTCATTTGAGACTATCTTACATTTCAAAAGTATTACCAAACTAATCACAGTTTCTGTTCATAAAAGAACTAAAGTTAATCCCTGAAGTGCTATAAATGTCCTAAAGTTCGGTTATATGCCATTTCTTTCTCTGCCACCTCCCTTTTGTTTTCTTGGATGTTTCACGTGGACCTTAAAGAGATTTCAACAGTAATAATAACAGTTTACAGTTCTGAGCATGTTCAAATGCTTTTACATAGATTCTCCTTCAATCCTTGGAATAAGCCACTTCACAGAGGAGGAAACTGGAGCTCAGAGGTTACATAGGAAAGAAGTGCTGGTGCTTGAGATAAGGCGGGCAGGGCAGGAGGCCTTCTAGGAGATGACCGTTACGTTGAGATAGACCTGTGATGATCCAGGGGCACTGCAGATACAAAGGCCCTCAGGTGAAAATAATCCTGTTGCATCTGAGAAACAGAGAAGGGTTTGGCTGAAGTGAGGTGAGCCCAGGAGGATGAGCGGGTTTGAGATGCCATCTTGCTCACTGGAATGCTGGCTTCTGAGCACGAGGCTGTCATCTGCAGTTAGTGCTGTACCCACAGTGCTTAGCAGGCTGCCTAGCACACAGCAGGTGCTCCATGTGTTTGGATAAGTCTAGATGGAAGGTTGGGGCCAGTTTGTTGGGGACAGGCCACCTCAACCATGACCCTAAAACCATGTGTGCCTCCACCTGTCACTTGTGACTTCTTGACAAGCAGTCATTCTGGTCCATCAAGGCCAAATGTCTCATTCTCCAGACAACCTGTAGCAGATTAGAAGCTGCCATTAAGCCTGAAGGCCCTTGTCCTTGATAAGGGTTGGGAGACGTCAAGAGACCTGTGGGATTCCCCTTAGTGCACTCTTGAGGCTGGTCCTTAAGGAGCCCGAGTCCTTCCTTAGGTCCCGAAAATGGAGGAGAAACCTTGGAGTGACTTAGTCTGGCTCCTCCTGTGGTTGGTCATCTTTAAGAAGAGGCAGTAGCCCTTGACTCCTTGCTCTGAAGAGGACACCTGCCAAACAGATTTTTTTTTTTTTTAATTTTAAATTTATTTATTTATTTATTTTTGGCTGTGTTAGGTCTTCGTTGCTGCACACAGGCTTTCTCTAGTTGCAGCGAGTGGGGGCTACTCTTCGTTGGCGGTGCGCGGGCTTCTCATTGCAGTGTGGCTTCTCGTTGTGGAGCATGGGCTCTAGGTGCACGGGCTTCAGTAGTGGTGGCTCACGGGCTCAGTAGTTGTGGCTGGCGGGCTCTAGAGCACAGGTTAGTTGTGGCACGCGGGCTTAGTTGCTCCGCGGCGTGAGATCTTCCCGGACCAGGGCTCGAACCTGTGTCCCCTGCATTGGCGGGTGGATTCTTAACCACCACGCCACCAGGGAAGTCCCCAGCTTTTTTTTTTTTTTTTAAATATTTATTTATTTATTTGGCTGCACCGGGTCTTAGTTGCGGCACATGGGTTCTTTAGTTGCGGCATGCGGGATCTTAGTTGCAGTATACGGGATCTAGTTGCCTGACCAGGGATTGAACCTGGGCCCCCTGCATTTGGAGCACAGAGTCTTAGCCACTGGACCACCAGGGAAGTCCCCAAACAGCTTTTTAAAGTTGGTCTTTTGGAAGAGGACAGGAGAAGAGAGATTCTCTTCTTAAGAGCATCTGGATATTCACAGGGCCAACCCCTCCCTGGCCCCCTTCCTATGTTACTCTTAAGCCCAGAGATGAATACAGTATGGCCTCAACCAGGAGCCGTTCCTGTCCCCAGATTCTCATTGGAAAATGATGTGTGGCCTGTTGGGTCTCTAGAGTGGTTTTTCCTAAGTCATTTGACATCTGTGGTCTGAGGTAGATGCTTGAGGTAGAAATCAGATTGGCTTCAGGAGCATGAGAGCCAGACCTGAGGTGGAACCCTGCCTCCATGGCCTGCATGCTGTGTGCCTTTGGCCAAGATGTACCCAACTTCTGTCTCCCCCACTCCTACTTATAAAGGCATCTGTCCTCTGCTTTACCTCTTCCTCATGGCCCTTAGTTCTCATTTTACCTAGTTATTCCCAGCAAGCTTTTATTCAAAATCCTGTTCTGCCATTATATAGACTCTGGCTTAAAATAGTATATGTGGTGTGACATGTTTATTTATAATATTACTTACATGCAGCCTCTATTTAGTAATGTTACTGAATGCACCTTTTTTGAATGGTTGAAATAAGTGACACAGAAGGTTGCTGTTTGTGTTATTGGGAGACCTTCCAGTGTGTGTTTTTTTGCACTTCCTTTTCAGTACCACTGAAGGAGAAGAAGCTCCTGGAAGTCAAACTAGGGGAGCTGCCAAGCTGGATACTGATGCGGGATTTCACCCCTAAAGGCATTGCTGGAGCGTTTCAAAGAGGTCAGAGCCTTATGGGCATGTGTAAATAAAAGCACATCTCTGGGTCTTCAGGGCAAACAGGTCTTTCTTTGCCCTGAATTAATTTGGCCAGTACAAGCCTTGTCTCAGACCAGTAAGTTATGTAGAGAAGGACAGAGCGAGAGTGTTAGCCCTCGAATTTCCATGTTTGATCGGTCCTATCAAAGGCTGGCTCTGAGATATTTCAGACAAGGAAATGTTTTCTATTGCTTGGAATCAGTACCAGTACCTCTGTCTTAAAGAAATGTCATAAGACTTAAGAGGAAAATGAGTTGGAAGCACAGGGGACATGAGTCTATAATGCTCATCTCCCTGCCAGGCAGAACTTTCAAGATGAGTATTTGAAATGGTCTATCCTTCAGGTCTGTGCATTTTAAAGTGCAGAGCAGTCCTGTATCATCGTGTCATCATCCTTTGGGAGCCTGCGTGGTTGCCAGCCTCCTCCGGGGCCCCCGTCTGTTTTTCTCTATATAATTCTGGCTACCCTGTGGCTGTCTTTTGTGTACTGTTTCTTCCTGCCCCCATGCCTTTCCTCAGCTTTGCCCTCTCCTATTAGAACGGGTAGAATGTGCCCTCAGAGGAGTGGCCTCCTCTCCGCTTTGCAGGTTACTACCGGTATTACAACAAGTACGTCAACGTGAAGAAAGGGAGCATCGCTGGGCTTTCTATGGTGCTTGCGGCTTACGTGCTTTTCAACTACTGCCGTTCTTACAAGGAACTCAGTGAGTCTCTTCTGGGTTGGTTTGCCTTCAGTGGGGTTTCCCATGACAGGGTGGTATTGGTTCACTTTCAACCTTAGAAGTCCATCACCCTGCAGACAAGCTGAAGACTTGGAGGGACTTATCAGAATATAGCGTATTTTAAGTGCAAAAATTGTGGCAAAGAGAAAGACAGGAAAAATAAGATGAAGCTGGGGTAAAGGTAATACTTAGGCAGCATTCTATCAGCCACTGCAGGCTCTGCCAAAGGTTGGTGGAAAACTTGGCTTTATCTTCCTAGCAGCCAGTGTGAAGAGGGAAATAGGTTGAGTGCTACAGTCCAGAGTCTGTGTGGTGCTCTGGAAAAGCCTGGCTGTTCCTGGTGCTGAAACATGAGAGGTCTGGTGGGAGATGTCTGGTGGCTGCTGAGTGGGCTTCATGGGCTGTTTCTGCCAGTGTCGAGCCACCTGCCAGTCTGTGGCATCCAGAGCAGTGCTGGCCCTGAAGGGTGGGCGCTTGGGTGCCGTTTTGCTGAGTGGGTGTTCCCTCAGGGAAGGAAGAGGCTGGCCAGGTGGCAGATTAGCTCTGAATTCCACAAGTAGGTTCTGGGTCATCTCCTGAAAGAAATTCTCAGGATGGCTTCACCCCCACCTGTGAAGAAACTTACCATTTTGCCTTTCTAACTTCAGAACACGAGCGGCTACGCAAGTACCACTGAAGAGGGCGCACTCTGCATTCCTGACCATGACCTTTGCCTGGCACCCCTGAATCCTTTTATATCCTAGTGGAGAATTAACACCCAATAAAAGATGACTGGTATACGGACTGCCTCACTGGTTCAGCCATTTCCCTGCCCTATAGGAGCTCCTGTTGCACAAGATGGGGTGAGGTCATTCTGCAGCTCCTAGACAGCCCAGGGCTTTGAACCGTGGAGCTTCAAGATCTCGTCCCAGGGCGCTGGGGGGGTCACCTAGAGCCTCCGCCAACAGTGCCGAGGTGTTTTCCTGCTCTGTGCCTCATTTTTGGCTTTTTGTCAGTTGACACCTTCACAATATAAAGCAGAAACCCTCATTCCTAAGAATTCCCTCCCCTTCCCCACCTTTCTGTACCATCCCGGGGTATTGGGGTATCAGGGAATTGGGAAGAGTGGGACCCCCTGGTCCTGGTAAGCTTCACTTGCAGGAAGCTTAATGGGATGATGGAGACGGGAAGGGGAAGCACAGGCCCTGATAGGCGCTCTCAACTGCTCTGTATCCAGCACCCTCTTTATCCTTCACCAAGGCCTTCAGTAACGTGATAATTAAGGTCAGAATCAGTTTTTTGGTTTGTTTGTTTTTTTTTTTTTTTGCGGTACGCGGGCCTCCCTCTGCTGTGGCCTCTCCCGTGGCGGAGCACAGGCTCCGGACGCGCAGGCTCAGCGGCGACGGCTCACGGGCCCAGCCGCTCCGCGGCACGTGGGATCTTCCCGGACCGGGGCACGAACCCGCGTCCCCTGCATCGGCGGGCGGACTCTCAACCACTGCGCCACCAGGGAAGCCCCAGATTCAGTTTCTTATTCGGGGGTGTGCGATAAGCATATATACTTCATGGAGTATAGGGTGAGATGCTGTGGATAATTATCTCCTGCAAGATCGGAATTTGAAGGAACAAGTATTCAACATCAGAAGTAAAGGACGCCTGCCAGGTGGCTGGCCCCAAGGCCAGGCTTCCAGACTGTACAGGCTGCCAGTACAAAGGCCTTTTCTTCCGCTGGCAGCATCACTCCCAGTCGTGAGACTCACATTCACCAAAAGCGGAAAAGCGAGCGCCGACGTCAGAGCTCCGTGCCCGGCAGCTAATGCAGCCAGTGGCCAGGATCCTCTCGGCATGGAGTCCCCGAAGTAAGGAGACAGAGCTTAGAAAACAAGCTTTAATCAACTTCATAAAAATTGTTCTTGTAATTGAACTTGAATAGGCCCACTTGCCCAGCAGGTTGCAGGTGCCAGTTTCATATTTCCAGGCTCAGAGGCAGGGGCCTCTCCTCTAGGCCAGAGGTGTCTGACGGTACAGATGCTTGATGGGGCAGGAGGTAGGTGCACAGATGGACTGCATCATCTATTTCAAGGGTGTCTGCAGCCCCAGCTTAAGGTATACCTTAAACACTGTTGAGCAGGTGCCCCAAGAAAAGAAACCCAGAGGAAAAAGACCATCACACTGAAGAGCCCTACATGGTCCTCTCAACTGCTGCCACCCTGGAGCAGGACCGGCAGAGGCTCCGCATTGAGTTTGCTCTGAAGGGCTGTCGCGTTCAAATCACATGGATAGGCACGGCCTCTGATTCAGCAGGACAGGGAGGAAGCAGGCATGACTTGGCCACAGCTTTCAATGATCCAGCAGCCCCTGGTGTTTAAGGAGGCCCTGAGGGGAAGGGCCACCTTCCTCACAGAACTGCCGCGCACAAGCCCGTCCCCACAACATCCTCCCTCCCCAGAGGGTGGTGTGCAGAGTCCCAGATGGGAGGCCTTGATGCCTAGACAAACACCATCGATCCCAACTCGAGGGACCGAACGGGAGCACATGTCCCCCTTAAAAAAAAGATTACAGTAAAATGATAGGGAAACTGACAGACGTAGCCCCTCAGAATAAAACCCAGTATGCCTGCCTGCCAGCTCCAGCCGGCGCTGTACCAGCATCAAACAGTTAAATGCACACTCCCAAGGATGGCCCAGAGCGGTCCCCGATAACGGGGCCCCTCGGGCTGCTCTGAGCTGGCTCCAGCTGCTGTTACTGTCCGCTGAGAAAGGCCAAGTGCCCTTTGGTGCATCTGTTGGCGTAGTGTCCTTTTTCACCACACTGGGAACAGCAGGAAGGGAAGGAGGAAACAAACAAAAAAAACCACATTGTTTCAAATGCAATTTTCAACTAAGGCAGCACCCTCTAAATTTAAGGTTGGGAGCAGGGACTCTGAAATTCTCAGCGGCACAGATCTTCATTCAAACACGAGGGAAAGGGGGCTCCAGAAGGTAGAGTGGCACAGAAACCGCAGCCAGCAGCTCGGCAGGTGGAAGGGAGCACGCAGGCCACGGCGGACTCTTGTGGTGGGGGGCAGGGAGAAGAGAAGCCCGTGGCACCACAGCTCTCCCGCCTCTCCAGGGACCAAGCCCCTCTGCACGGCTGGCCAGTCACTTACCTCTAAGGCACAGTTCTGGGGCTCCCGAGACAGGGGAGGCGGCAACGCAACGGAAGCCACCAGGCTCCTCCCCCAACTCAGGGATTCACTGCGTGGACAGAGGGTGGGCTGCACCCAAAGATCTTTCCCTCCTGGCTCGTGCATACTTGCCTAAGCTACCCCTGGGCCAGGTTTGGGTCACAGGATCAGAGAGGCGGGACAATGATTAGACTTGGGGGAAGAGACCCGGTAGAATCAGTTCAAAAAATCTAGCAGGACCCTGACTTGTCCTGGCTGATTATCCAGACCCTTCCTTAGCTTCTCCTCATTCGTTCTTGTTACTCCTCAGAAAGCAGAAGGGAATTATAAGGAAGGAAGTGGCAGCCTCGAGCACTGAACAAGGGGTCGGGAGACAGGTCGGGGCACCCACCCCGCACTAACCCACCCAGAGCCCTCCCAGTCCTCGCTTCCTTGGTCTGGAACTCGGGGCTTTGGTCTGTTCTATTCTCCCGACTGCACAGTCCCTACGTTTTCAAGTGTTTCTGATCTGTAGGTGTAACTGGTGTGGACGAGTGGCCTGTGTAGCTGCCAGCTGGACCTTTGGCAGATGTGATAACAAGAGGGAGGGGCTCCTTGGCCCCACTTGCTGCCCTTGGCCTGTCCACTGGCCTCCGCAGCTGATCCTGGGGGATCAGGATTCCCCCGAGGTGGCTTTAATATTCACTGTGCCCGTGGTAGGAAGAGGTTGTTAGGTTCGTCCCCTACCCCCGGCCCCATCTTTCTAAGGTTCCAGGACTCAGGAGAGCTTGCTTCAGAGGCCCTGCCGACACGTCCTGGAGGAGGCAGGACAGCTCAGCTGACTCAGGACACCCGAGTCTCCTCGCTGTACTTGAGAACTGCCTGGTCTCCCCTCACCTTTTTCCACAGCACCCCCTTCCACACTCTCCTCACCTGTTAGGGCTCAGGCTCAGAAATCTCTGTGAGGCCTTCCCTACATGCGTGGGCACTTTTAACTTTGGTGTCTGGGCACCTGCCTTCCCCTCCCTCAGAACACAGATCCCTGCCGGGAAGGAGCGACAGCAGTGGGTTTCTCCGCAGAGCTGACAGAGCAGGTGCTCAGTGAGTGTCTGATGGCTGTGGGAAGTGACCAGTGTGCCTCAGCCCTTCCCAAAGGCCAGTTCTAGGAACAATATAGGCATATGCTTTTCGACTTGGCCCTTCTACTTGTAGGCATGGATGCTCCAGACACCAGACAAGAGCTCACAAATGTCTGTCAGATTCAGCACTATTTTTAGCAGCAAAAACTATAACTTAATAGTCTACCGATGGATAACTGTTTACCAAGAGAGAACTGGTAAAATTATGTAGTCACTGAAATACATTAGAGTTACGTATGCCAACACAGAGAGATCCAGAATGTTATAAGGAAAAAGGGATTATAGAACACTACATACTAGGGCCCTATTTATATTAAAATATATATTGTCCTTGTGCTTGTGTGAATAAAAGTTTAGAAGAGGACTTCTCTGAGTGGAGTCCCCTGTAGGAGCTGTGGAGTGCAGAGGGGTATTGAAAACAAAACGTGAGAACAGGACAGCTGAGTAAAGTGGCTCTTTTAGGCAAACGGTGGGAATAAATGGCAATGCTCTGTACGCTGAACACCTGTGTATCATCTGCAAGTTTTCACAGAAAGCATGTCTAATTCTGTATTTCATCTAATAATCTCCACATCTGAAATCTTTGTGAGTCTAGTTCTGTTGGTGGTTTCTGCTGACGGTGGTGCTTGTTTCCTTCTACGATTTTTATTATGAGCTCATTCTGGGGAACCTTAGTTGTGGGAATTCTGTGTGGCCTGGGTTGAGAATGAATTTCTCAAAGTCGGGTGCCAGGGGCTGACCCATCCGGAGTCGTTTTAGATTAGAAAACTCAGTCTGTGGCTTTTTGGCCCTCACCAAGGCTGTGAACACAGGCCCAGACTCAAGGAAGGGCCTGCCAGTGACGGCAAACTCAGAAGGGCTTTTCTCCCCCGCCTTTCCATCCTGAGCCGAGAGTGAGATGGACAAGTTTTCCAGGAAGTTTTTAAAAAGTTTACCCTTTCCCTGAACGTCCCGTTTTGCGAGTGGGTGGGGGTGGAGGTTCTACTCCATTTCCTTCCCATGCGGGCCTAAAGCTTCTGTCCCTTTCCTTTGGGTGTGCCCACCTGGGATATGAGGCCACCTAGAGGCTGCAGGGCTCACTCTGTTCCTTGGATTCGTGCTCCCACTTCGTTCCCGGCCTCTGGAAGGTTCCCGTCCCTTTCTTGTAAGCACAATCCTTTCATTCAACAGCATGTGTTTAATTGTTCACCTGGCCTTAGTGTGTCGTGGACGGAAGTAGCATGGTCTCTAGCTCACCGGAGTGGCCCAGTTTTACTCTTCCAGTCAGCAAAAACAAAGATGTCTTCATTCTTCAAAATCAGCTAACTCTCTGGGGAATGAGGGAATGGCCACTGACGGTGAAGACCCCCTGCCACCCCCCTGGCCCCGGGACTCACCTTGTAACAGGTGACCTGCTCCAGCGGCCGGGGTCCCCGGTTGCCTGCGCTGCTGTTTTGACTCTGCATGACCCCGATGACCTGCGGGGCTCTCTGCTGGTTGGGAGAAGAGTTCTGACTCGTTAACTGGATCAAGGAGGACGACCTTTGTAATGGCGGATTGTTACTTTGCTGGAAAGAGTTATACAACACGGTTTTACTGCGGAAAACACGTGCACGCAGACTACCAATGGGGACAGGAGAAAAGAGGACGGGACTTCTCCCGCATGACCGTGACCGGCAGGAAGAAGGGCTTCCACGGTGGCCCGGCTCGGGAGAGTAGGTGGAAAAGAAACGTCTGGTGACGGTGGCAGGAGCCGCTGCCCGAAAAACACCATGCAGACACACAAAAACGAAAAAGAAAAGAAAACAAAACACCAAAGAGACGAGGCGGTCTCTGGGGCGGCAGGGCGAGGGCATGAGCAGGCCTTACTTTTGTTTGTGAGGTTCTAGCTTCAGGTCAGGATGAACGCTTGGTTCAGCCAGGTGTTTAGAGCCTACACGGCGGGCAACAGTCACAGAAAACAGTCGGAGGCTGACACGCTGACCTGCGGTCTAGGGGCTGAGAGGGCCCTCCGCTAGGGAGCCGCGTGAGCAAGGCGGACAGGGGCGCCTGGGGTGGGGCCTGGATAGCAAGGCCACCGCCGACTGACTGAGTGGGTCCCTGGCTGTGGCCTCGTCATTGCAGGAGCCCTAAGCTGGGAACCCCAGGTTGTCACGGCCGCACCCACATGCGGGAATGCCCGGCTCTGACAGGAGTTCTCTTTGGTTCATCCCATACCCTCCTGAAGGTGGCAGGCGGTGCTGCGAGGGTGGCCACATCCCCTCCTGGCTGCTCGGCCTCTGGCATGGAGGAGGGCCGGGCAGGCTCCGGCAAAGGGCTCAGAGTCCAACCAGGTAAGAAGTGAGGCTTCACAATTGGTAGGCAGTTTGCTCAGCCTGCCGGGACCCTGCCTAGGACACCTGGCCAGCCTCCCTCTGGGCTCCCGCCCGCATCTTGTAACCAAACCCAAGGCGCCTTTGGTTGGGGGTCACTGCTGCAGATTCCCATTCGTTTATGGCATTTCCCTCTCCTCTTGCTGGAGGGGAGCAGCCCACTGCTGGGGTGTGAGATCCCCTCACTTAGGAGACGAGCCAGCTGATGCCTCGACCCTCTGTTCCCAGCATCCCCCCTGCAGTCAGGCACCGGCCAGAGAACCAGTCAGCCACGCTTCCGCTCCCGCCCCGCTGGGAGTCCCGTTTGTAGAGGGAAGGGTCTGAACCGCAAGCAAGAACGGCAGAGGTGTGGCGCCCACGCCGCCCTGCACTTGCCAGGCAAGAAGGGAAGAGAAGCCCGGTGGGCGTCTAGCTCCAGCAGACAGCCCTCCAGCCCAGAGAAGGTGCAGACTGCTCCGCTCCCTGGAGTTTCAGCAGCAACCAGGGTGACTCCCCTCCTCTCCCCCCTCCTCCCACGATCTCCAGCCGGGTCTCCGGCAGGCCCCGCACTGAGGCGGGGGCACTGAGCGTTTTGCGGCCAGGGCGCGGCCAGGCCCGGCAGCACCGCGGGCCCGGGGCACGGTACCTTTGCGGGAGGCTGCGTCTGCTGCGGCAGTGGGGGCTGCTCGGTGGTTCCCATCGGCAGTTCAAACCTAGGGCTGGTCACCCAGCGGCAGAAGGGGACAGGATAAAGAGAAGAGGAGGTGAGAGAGGAGCTAGGCTGGCGGGTTCTCGAGTTCCGGCCCCGGGAAGATCACAAGCAGCCTCTAGCCAAGCACAGAGCCCCACGAGCCAGCTGGACGTAGGGCGGGCGCCGGTGCTCAGGGTGGTGCGGAAGACACGCCTGGTGGGCCTGGACTCAGACCCAGCTCTGCCTACACCTAGCTGTGAGCCTGGGCAAGTGCTGCTCAGAGAAAGGACGGAAACACAGCTGGTGCTGTCAGGGCCTCTCCAGAGGCGCTCTGTACACAGAAGGCCTTCCCAACAAACACCCTTCCTTCCCTGCAGGGGCATCTCAAGCGTCAGACCTCTGACAGCAGAGGTCTGGGGGACACGCCCTCCACCACCGCCCCACGCGGAGGAATCCTGGGCCACCTGCAGGCTCCTAGGCTTTCATCCAGGGAGTGGGACCAAGTCAGGAGTGCCAGCCACCTGCCCACCACGTGGCAGCAACCAGGACACTCTGCTTCCGTGCAGGGGTCAGCAGCATGGATGGAGGCAGCACAGGGGGTCGGGGGGACACTACTCTACGATGATCCCAGTGCCACCCCGCAACCACCCAAAGTGACGGAGGTGCACCGAGACCCAGGAGAGGAGCGCTGAGCCCTCCCACGCAAGGACTGGGCTCCAGAGGTCACAGATCTGCCTTTGACCGGGAGCTACCACCTGCCCCCGGCCAGCGGCTGAGCTCTGAGCCCCAGTGTCCCCATGTGTGAAATGGGGACATCCTTTCACATGTGAGGGTTCTATGAACCTCCATATAGGAGGCCCCGAAACTGAAGCTCCCTTCCTTCAGGGCACAGGTTCTTAATCTGAGGTCACATGTGCCTGAGTTTTTCTGGAGCACAGGGCCCGTAGCTTTCATCTGAGTCCTAGATGGTCTGGGACACAGTAAAGGTTACCCTGCTTTAGGCAGAGCCACCTCCGCTCAGGAAGCAGTGGTGGTCCCTCCCCATCTCCCACCCCTGTCCCAGACCCTGTGCTGACACTACCCAGTGACCAAAGGCCCGATGGACCCAGGGGAGATACAGGGGGCAGCAGGGCCTGGGCAGGGGCTGGCTACTCACTGCATGAATTTACACGAGGGCCCCTCCGGGCAGAATCCCACGAGGTAATTCACACAGATGACTCTCCGCGTGTGCCGGTGCCTGCACAGGGGGCCTGTGGAGCCAAGCGCCAGGGTCACTCAGATTGCCCCTCTTCAGGGGATGCCCTCATGCCCTTCTGCCAGTCAGAGCCCTGCCCACACTGCTGCCTGGGGGCAGAAAGCAAGAACAGGGCTTCAAGTGCTGGCTCTGCCTCTTATTCAGCAGGCCAGCGGGCAGGGTACACACCCTCTCAAACGCTAGGTTCCTCATCAGAAATACGGGTGAGAATGCGGTCCAGTGGGAACCTGGGGAGGCTCGAGTGACTGGGTGTGAAGAAGACTCACTAGCCCCCCAGTGCCTAATACCACGTTCTGCAGGAAAAGGCAGGACCAGCAGAGGGTCATGCGGGTAGAGGGAGGGAGGACCGGCTTCTGGCCAGGCAGCCCCGCCCCCCGGACACCTACCATGCTTGCAGAAGCCACGGTCGTACCAAGGACAGTCCTTGATCTTGGACTCGGGGTCGATGTGCAGGAAGGGGCACTCCTTGTTGCTGCACTCCCCTGCAGGGAAGCCCAGACATGCATCCACCTGGAGAGCTGGACCCAGACCCACCTGTGCTTCTCCTGCGGCAGGGGCCACGGTACAGCAAAGAGGGCCAGGTGGGTCTGGTGTCCAGTCCCGGCCCGGCGAGCCCAGGGCAGGGTGTGTCAGAGCCTCAGTAACCTGACCCGTACGCGGGCTGTGACGGTCCTTCCCTCACAGATGTCTGTGCTGCCTTGAGGGTCGATGACACTGACAGAGGCAGGCACAGGGTACACACTCATCAAACAACTCACGGCTCCACCCCTCACCCAAAGGAGGTGTTGGCAATGTGGGGGGCCCAGATGTGCAAACACATCAGTTGAGACCAGTAGCAAATTACCGTTCCACTCTGATGAGCTCTGATGGGACAGGGGAAAGGCCTGAGGACTCTACCTTTTACGACAAAAGTAGGGAAGATTTGGGAACTCACAGCTGGGTCCCTACGGTAGAATGTGATAAAGCCTTTATGACAGCTCCTCTCACGAGCAGCGGGCCCAGCTGGCCACCAGCATCTTTCAGCCAAGTACGGGCACTGCCGACCTGGGCAGCTGCACTACCTTCAGTCCATTTACACACAAAAGGCCAGTCTGATCACTGCTGTTCAGAGCACCCTCCTTCCCAGACCCACAAGTCCCTGTGGGGTCTAGACCAGTCCCTTCCCAGCCACACTGGCCTCCCAGGGGTTCTTCTTAGCCTTTGGCCCCCAGCCCAGTTCTCCCCTCCTCAGAGAGGCTGTCCCTGACCACACTGCCTCAAGATCTCCTCAGGTGACCCCACGGCTGTTTGTCTCTTTCAGAGCACTTATGGTGAATTCTCTTCTTTGTCTTACTGGTGAATCAGCTGCTTCTTCCCCTAGGCCACTGGAGTAAAAGCACCACGGGGCAAGGACGGCGTCTGTCCTCTTTACCACTGTCCCTCCGGGGCCTAGAAGGGGGACCCTCGCCTGTGGAATAGCGTCAAGAGCCGCAGACAGTGCGTCTCCACCAGGACAGGCTCTGCAGGGGAAGTGCAGGCAGCCGGTCGTCAGAGGCCTGGAGGGCAGCGGGGCCCAGGGCCATCAGCAGGGAAGGTGGGAACCCAAGCCAGCTTGCAGAGGCGCCCCCGGGAGTCTACCCAGAAGGGCTGGCTCCTGCCTTTGGGGCCAGATGGGAGACGGCTCCCATGGAGAAGCTGCTGCCCCTTGCGCCACTGGTTCCCATGCTGCTATGGGCAGGACGGAGAGGGTGGGGAGCTGGGAAGCTGAGTCCTGTTTCCCATCTGTCTGTGCTTTGACTTCTCAGCTTATGTTGCCTCCACAAAAAAAAAGCCACAACTATCATTAATAAGCCAGCAGGCCAAGCCTGTTGGGCTGCTGACATAATTAACGTCTCCTCTGACAACAGTGCTCTGAAAGTGTGCCGCATGCCAGCGTTCCTCGGCCCCTCACAAAGGGTACAGCAGGCGTCCAGCCTCCTGCCGGCTCCTGCCCGGGGCCTGAGGCCGGCAGTCCTGGGGCCAGCGCCCACCCTCATCCTGACCAACAGGGCTTCTTCCTGGGCAACCTCGCCCAGGGCACAGGCAGGGGAGTCTAGTTCCATCACGGAGCACATCAGCTCCACCGGGCCCTGTGCCAGCCCCACCGCCCTGGCTTCTCCACACAGTTCACTCAGTTCAGCTAAGGCCACGTGTCCTCTAAGCAAAAAAAAGGCAATCTCACTTTCAAGGTTAAGAGGACAGTTCTTTGCCACCAGAAGACAGCCCCGGAGCAGCTATTCTTAAGGGGTATTTAGGACAGACGAGCTACTACCCAGGATCACACTTCCAGAGAGAAGGAGCCGACTCAAGCCTGGGGGGCAACCAGCTGCCACTCCGGAAGAAGCAGCTGATTTAAGGGAGAAGGTCCACTGGAGCGGAAACAAGGCCTCCAGCCAGCTGCCCTGCTCCCGCACCCACCGTGAGACCTGGGTTAGCCCCGACTTCCCAAAGTACCTGCCAGCGCTCAAAACACAGAAGCACTATGGAGACACAGGGGTTACGAGAGAATAACCCTAACTGCCCATAACTGAAGGGCCAGCTGAGGTCGGCAGGCGTCACAGGCGCCTGAGTAGCTGCTTAACCCCCAGGTCTTGGTGCTCGTTGGGGCCTCCCGGGGCTCCCTACCCAGGGGGTCTGGGTGCTGGGCGCCTGCCACACGCCTCACCGAACTTCGAGTAGAAGTAGCACTCGGGCATCTTGGTCATGTCGTACTCGTGCAGGAACTCGCACTGGTCCCCCTTCTTGCACAGCCCCCGCAGCCAGTGTTTGCACACAACCGTCTTCTCACCGCTGATGTGGCGGAACGGGCACATGCCCCCTGCCGAGGAAGACGGGTCGGGGGGTGGGTGTGGTGTGAGGACCCAGGCGGCCCCTGAAAGCAGCGTGTCCTGGAAGGTGGCCACTGCCCTGGCAGAAGGCAGTGTGATTTTCGGCAGCACGTGAGCACACATTTTAAGTTTCCATAGTTATGGATTTATTTTAATGTGTCTTGGGAAAATCTAAAACATCAAATCATGATCCCACAGATATTCCATAAGATGGAAACTTAAGAAGCCTAAGGGAGGTGTGGGGGGGACGGGGGAGTGTTTTTCTTAATTTAGTTAAAGAAGAGTTCCGGTGATACACAGATGTGGCAAAATTTGTAGGGGTCGTAAAAGACTGGGGTTTGAGAAACACAGCCCTAAAAGACAGAAGGCAAAGAGGACCACCAGCAGAAGCCTGGACTCCGGGTGGGCTCTATCTCTAGTTAAAAGTGCCCACTTACTCAGCCCTAAAAAGGACCGAAATTGGGTCACTTGTAGAGACATGGATGGACCTAGAGACTGTCATACAGAGTGAAGCAAGTCAGAAAGAAGTTAAAGAAGAGTTCCGGTGATACACAGATGTGGCAAAATTTGTAGGGGTCGTAAAAGACTGGGGTTTGAGAAACACAGCCCTAAAAGACAGAAGGCAAAGAGGACCACCAGCAGAAGCCTGGACTCCGGGTGGGCTCTATCTCTAGTTAAAAGTGCCCACTTACTCAGCCCTAAAAAGGACCGAAATTGGGTCACTTGTAGAGACATGGATGGACCTAGAGACTGTCATACAGAGTGAAAGAAAAAAACAAATACCGTATATTAACACATATATGTGGAATTTAGAAAAATGGTACGGATGAACCTGTTTGCAAGGCAGAAATAGAGACACAGACGTAGAGAATAAACGTACGGTCACCAAGGGGGGGAAGGGGATGTGGGATGAATTGGGAGATTGGGATTGACATATATATACTACTATGTATCAGACAGATAACTAATGAGAACCTACTGTACAGCACAGGGAACTCTACTCAGTGCTCTGTGGTGACCTAAGTGGGAAGGAAATCTGAAAAAGAGGGGATAGACGTATACGTATAGCTGATTCACTTCACCGTACAGCAGAAACTAACACAGCATTGTAGAGCAACTATACCCCCCAAAAAACCCCCAAACCCCAAAAAGTGCCCACTTAGTCTCCAACAAGTAAGAAAGAAATGAACTTCAGAACTGAAGAAATGCATCGTACACAAACTGGGGAGGTCTGCCTTCTGTAGAACCTGAGCAGTCAGTCACCCAAAGAGGACGGAGCCATACCCTGGGAAAGTCACATTTCTAACTGGTGACCTGCAGGGACTACTGGGAAGGCCTGACCAGAATGAGGTTGTGTCTGGGAAAGATCCAGACCAGCCCCACTGAACAGAACCTTCTGCAATGATAGGCATGTTCTCTATCTATGCCGTCCAACATGGAGGCCACCAGCCACACATGGCTACTAAGTAACCGAAATACGACTACTGTGGCTGAGGAACTGCATTTTTTACTGAATTAAACTTGAACAGCCACACGGAGCTAGGAGCTACTGTATTAGCTGACACAGAAACAGTGGTAGTGCCCTGTGTCAAGGATGGCTGTGCTAACAGAAGGTGGTGGGTCAGAAAGGCAGAAGACAAGGGAATGAGACCAGGAACCCAGCAGAGGAATGATGTTCCGACCAGAGAGCCTGAGGTCAACCTGGCTGATCTACCTGGCGGGGTAAATGACTGGAGTTATAGAACCACAACTTGCCCAAATCATCCATTAAAACCACCCCCTTGCTGTAATTCTGTGTGCCCTAGTCAAGCTTCTAATGAAAATTTAGTTTCCAAATAAATTTGGCTACGGGAAGAAAGATTCCCAGACCTGTACATGGCACGTAGGGTCCCACCCGGCCGTGCGTCTTGTGAATCAGCAGAGAGTTTGGCTCGTGCTGTCTGTGTTGGGACCTGGTTAATATGGACACGAACGCCACGAGACACATTATCACGGAGTTCTTTGATGAGAGTACACAGAGGACACGAGCTTGCGTACACTGCAGAATCAGAAAAGGCCTGGGCTCAGCCACTCACTGACTCTACGACCTTGAGAAAGTTCCTGAACACCTCAGGGCTAGGGGCCTCTGTCCATGTCACAGGTCAGCTCGTGGCTGCAGAGAAAGTGAGGTGAGAAGGCAGACTCAGAGCCAGATTCAGGCCTGTGTTCCAGGTTTCAGGCAGAACACCCCACCACGTTCCTAGCTTTTCTGGACCACAGTTTCATCTAGGGACACCGTGAGTCTGCAGAAAGCAGGGTGAGCCAGGGACCTGAGAGCCTGCGAGTCTGCCGTGGACAGGGCGGTGGAGGGCGCCTCACGGGGAATGTGGGGAGCCAGGGGTCTCTTACCTTTGCCACAGGCAGCTTTCAAAAAGAATTCGCAGACAGCAGCCCCCGACTCTGCAGAGAGGAGAAGAGGTGTCAAACAAAGCGATGTGTAACTGCTATTGGTGACATCTGAAGATGGGGAGGGAACCCTACCGGCCTTTAACCCACGGAGGGGTCAAGGCACAGGAAACGGAGCGGCAAAGAAATGCTAAGCCTGAGCAAGCAAGGAGAAAGCTCCTTGGTTCAGCCCTTCCCTGCAAAATGAGACATCCGCACCGAGACCAGTCATTATTCGGGGCTTTCTGAGACTCTCCTATAAGCAAGATGCTTTCAAGGAGTTCAGAGTGGATGGGGGAAGGAAGGATGGAATGCAAGATCACAGAAATTCATTACTGCCCGCTTGGACGTTCCAGAGGGCTAATCCAGGGGCACTTCAACCTGAGGCAGAGGGAGGGAATGATCTCACAGGAAGCACAAACAAGCGAATGGGGACTCTGAGGTGGAACCGGCTCCAGAGAAGAGGCAGGCGCCTCGGAGAAGCTATTCCGGAGGGAAGAGCATAACTGAAGACACAGGAGCAGGACCGCTCTTAACATGCAATACCAACACACAGTAATTAAAGGAGCACAGTCTTCTGCTTCCACAGACGGAGCCGGTCCTGGTGAGGGGAGCAGGAGAATAAAAGCTGAGCGCAGTGGAAGTCAGTGGGGCCCAGGGCTGTCCCAAGGAGCCCGGGGACTCACCTGCCATGGCCACCAGAATAAACAGCCCGTGCCTTCCCACACAGTTTTCTCTATCAACAGGCATTTTGGCGTCACGGGAAACCCACCGACACCATCTCTGAAGCCCGCTTACGTGCCTCTCCTTGCTAACTTGCAAGAGATTCGTTGGCTTCTTGGAAGCAGGCAGCTTTTGCTAGGACAGGCTTAAGGTTCCAGTGGTGGGAGTCACAGGGGTGTCACTCGTTTGCATTTCAAAAAGTCCGAGAAGTCTTACGTTAAAAAAACGTACCATTTAAGAGTATTTCTGGGCCTTCATTCTTTTCAGAGGTTAAGGTCGTTTCATTCTCTAAAGCCACAAGAAGTCCAGAGCCGTGGGGATCGGGTTTTAGGCAGACACGATAAAGGAGTATGCCTTCAGGGCATAACCAAGTATCAGTTAGAACTGATACTTCCCCATATTAAGATGGGACTGAAGTGCGGGGAAGGGGGAAGAAGAGCTGCGGCCTCCCTGGCCTCTAACACTCTGACCGTGATCTCAGGCAGGCAACGAATGTTGACGGCGCTCACCAAGTCTGAGGCAGGACCTGTGGCCAGGTATGTCCTGGACCCTCCCTAAGAACAGGTTTGTGGGCTCCCCACCTCTGCGCCTGCCCTCACAGGCTCAAGTATCTGTGCTTCCAGGCTGGAGCGGGGAGGGAGAGAAAGAGCCGCCCTGCGTGGAAGGTTCCATGCCATCAGGCTAGTGCCATCAACACAGGAAAAGCCCACGCGTGAGTGGACATACACGTAAAAGCACAAAGTGATCACGCGTATCAACGAGTAGGTTTAAGAGTGTGTATCTGAATGTGAGCAGCGGCTTATGAGCCGTGTACAGTGGAGACAGTGCTGAGTGTGTATAAAGTAAGGCTGTTTGAATTATGTCTCTTGGGCGTAAGCACTGTCTCACACAGAAGTGTCAGCGTGAGAGGGACACCTCAGAGGTCACGTGTGCATCAGAAGTGTGGCCACTTGAGAGGAATGAGGCTGCAGGGAGACTTGACCAGCCCTGGGACACGCGGCAGAACGTGGGGTCGTGGCCCAAGTCCTCTGGCAGCTACAAGAGATGGCATGGGGGACTGCAGATGGAAGGGTCAAGAACCCTGGCGAGCTCATCTGGCTCTACCAGGCGCTGAGCCATCTTTGGCAAGTCCCCTCCCCCACCCAGGCCTGAGCTGCCCCACCTGTGGCTTGAACCCAATGACCTCCGAGATTTAATGTTATAGCATTAGATTTCAAGTATGTCTGGAAAAGAGAGAAATTAAGGAAACTGTTGGTTTCTTTTAAAGTGCCAGACGTTCCAGGTAATTCCCTGGCGGTCCAGTGATTAGGACTCGGCGCTTTCACTGCCGCAACCCGGGTTCAATCCCTGGTCGCGGTCAAAAGAAATAAAAATAAATAAAGTGTTACCCGTCCCACCTGAGTTGGGGGGGGTGGGGGAAGCCAGGAGCCACCACGCGAAGCGGGACAGTGAAGGGAACTCAGGCGGCTGCCTGGGTGTGATGAGTGACCCAGAGGTGGGGTCCAGAGAAACAGTGAGGGATGGGCTCCCAGGAGTGCGAGGCCTAGGAAAAAAATGGAGCTTGAGAGTCTCACTGGGGTCTCCCACAGAGAGGGGTAGGTGGGTCCTTCCCTCAGCAAGACTCCTCCAACGGCCCAGTTTTGATGAAAGCAGGAAGAGGGCGCTCAAAGTGGGGGGCCTGGAGATAGGGAAAGGGGATATCTTAGTACTTTCCCGTAGTTGGGGAGTGTGTGCGAGTCAGGGCAGGATTTCCAACCCAGGACACCTGCCTTCATTCAAGAGTTATTTGAACTGCCGGACGTGGTCCTGCCCTTCTGAAGACTGCCTTAAAATAGCCCCCGGGGCAGTGGGGCGCTCCCTAGTCCAAATGAGGGGGAAAGGGGGGTTCCCAGTATTGGGGGAAAGGAGTCCCGGGACCGAGGGGGAGGAGCTCCCGAACTGAGGGGGAGGGCGTCCCGGAACCAGAGAATGGGGGTCCCGGGGCCGAGTCGGTCGCGCCCCTCGCCCGCCTGCCCCGACCCCGCGCTCACTGTCCATGCCGGGGAAGGGCAG
This sequence comes from Physeter macrocephalus, assembly GCF_002837175.3. Taxonomy (NCBI): domain Eukaryota; kingdom Metazoa; phylum Chordata; class Mammalia; order Artiodactyla; family Physeteridae; genus Physeter; species Physeter macrocephalus. Next base: position 30,781 of record NW_021145517.1, read on the forward strand.
CGGCTGCGCCCCAAGCTGCTGCTCCACCGCGATCTCCAAGTCGAACTTGATGTGGTCCACGCTGGCGATGATTTCCTGCATGGTGGCGGTGGCGGCGGCGGCCACACCAGCCCGGCTCCCGCTCAGGTCCCCTGCCGCCCTCACACCTCTAACCGCTGTCGGCCCCGCAGCACACGGTCCTCCACCACCCAGCCTCGCAGCCGCCGCCGCCGCCGCCGCCGCCCGAGGGATGCTGGGAGCGCCCGGAGCCCGCGCCGGCCCTTTCGTCTGCCCAGACTCGGCCAATCAAGCGCAGAGTACGGGCCGCTCCGCTAGGCCCGGCTAGAAGCTCGCCGAACGCCCACCTGAAACCATGCGACTCGGATTGCGCCTGCGCAAGGTCGGCCGGGGCACATCTGGGAGAGGTCGTCCGGCGCGAGGAGAGTGGTACGCGGCGCGGCGGCGACGAGGAGACTGGGGTTGACGCGGGGTCAGGACTGGGGGTGACGCGAGGCGGGGCGGGGGTGCCGTGGGCTCGGCGGCCGAGGTGGGGCCGCGTTCACTGGGTCGGACCCTTGGAGTGAGTTCCTGTTTGACGCTCACAGGAGCCCAGGCTCCGGACGAAGACTGGCCAGAGGGGCAGCGAGGGTCGCAGCCAGAGTCGGAGCCTGGGGCGTCCGCTGAGGAGACCGAGGCTCTAAAGGCCGGTGTGGAGAGGGGGCGGGTCGGCCTGAGGGTCCCGGGGAGCGTCCGGGGAGGGGCTGGTCCCCCAAGGGAGGACGGCGGCCCCGTGTCTCTAATTCAGGGGTTAGTAACCCGGGCGGGTTGACGAATTTGGGGAGGAAGGAATTACACCTTTATTGTCTCAGTGTGAAATTTAGCAAGTACTTCGGTGACTGACCGAGTGGCGTTCGCTCTGCCCAAAACGAAGTCGCGATTGCAAACGGGGATGAGTGTAAATGATGGTTGGAGACAGAGTATTTGCAACTCCGACAAACTCTTCTCCAGTTGTCGCTGCTTGGACATGACGATAGGACTTGTTATCTAATGCTGTAAAAAGAAGCATCTATACTAATACAGTATAAGTTTGTTTTAAAGACATTTTGGTACCTAAATCGATATCAGTAATTAAAATTCTCTGTATTTTGATTAACGTGTGTAAACCCTTTATATAATGTGGTCATTTGAACATTTAAAATTACATATGGGCTCGCATTACATTTCTCTTGGAGCTTCACCAGGTGCAGAATGGTAAAGGTCCTCTGCACTGGTGTCACTAGGGTGCTGGTCAAGAGAAGCTCTTTGATACTATTCATGGACTTGGGTTCAAAGCTAGCCAGTTCCAGAGCTAGTGGATCTCGCCCACCACACTGCTACAGGGCCCCCAGCAAGTCAGTCCCCTCCCTGGGCCACAGATATTAATTTTCTAACCTGCTGTCCCCTCTGAGGTCTTTCCACCGTCTAATATAACCAGACCTTAAAATGTGTTCTTGCTCGTTATTCTGATTTTTTTTTTTTTTTAAATTCAGGGAGCTTTCTTCTCTCTTCTTTGAATGCGTTTAAGTATTCATCTCTTTGGGGGAAAAACTTTTTGTCAACGACAGAGTCCTTAAATTGGGCCAAAAGCTCTCAGAGTAGATAAAAATTTCCCCAAATTGCTTCTTAAGTAACTAAAATTATTCATATCCACCCATCAATATAAGTGCATGGCTCTGTTCATAGGGGGTATTCTGATATTTTTTTTATTAAAGAGTTTCAAATATGTAGACCAGGATCTCTAGCCTAACTGTGCAATAGAAGTATAATGTGAGCACGTACGAAATTTAAATTTTTTAAGTAGCCGCATTAAAGTTTAAAGATTGTGAAATCAGTCTCAAATTTTCTTTAGCCCAGTATATCGAAAATATTATCATTTCAACATGTAAAAAAATGTGTAGTTTACCTTCTTTTTTTGTACAAAGTCTTTGAAGTCTGGCGTATGATTTACATTTAAAGCACATCTGCATTCAGTCTAGCCACATTTCAAGTGTCAATAGTCACATTGGACAGCACAGCTGAAGCCCATTTGTCCGTGAATTTTGCCGAAGAGAAATGTTTAAGTTAACTTCCCTGTGCAGAGGCCCAGGATGCCAGTGTTTTTTTCCTAATAAATGATAATGCTATAATTTTTTGAACACCTATTAAACCCCAGGCATTATGCTAAAAACATCTCATTTAATTCTTATGGCCTTGTGGTAAGGTGAATGGGTCTTGCAGCTGAAGGAATTGAGGTCCAAAAAGGTCAAGTAATGGTCCCAGTCGCTCAGCTCTGGCCGGGGCTCAAAGTCAGCTCTGACTTGAGTGCACAGTCACTTGGCTCGTGGCTCAGTGATACAGATCAATAGTTTAGGTCTATCGAATGCTCACCATGCTGCACCTGAACGCTGATATCTGAGATGGAATCATTGCTACGGTGCTGTGTGGGTGATGTTATAGTTAACCCCAGTTTATAGCCGAGGAGACTGAGGCCAGAGCAGTGAGTGCCCAGGGACTCAAGGATAGTTGTTTGGTGGAGCCGAAATCTGAGCCTAACCCTAACCCTAGGCCTAATTTCTAACCTCAGGGCTCGTGCTCGTACCCACCTTCTCGGTCTTCTTTCTGCCTTTTGTGACTATGAACTCGCGTTGACTTTCACTATTTTGCTGACCTATGCCAGGCCCTGGAGGGGAACGCCAGAGATGGACCTCGTGAGACTCCCGCGGCTCTTCTCCGGCCCCCGCCCCATGGGATTGGCCATCCTGCACCACCTTGACCCCCTCAGAGCCAGGTGGGCCGGAGGCAGGGAGGGGCCCACGTGGCCGAGGGCCGCAGGGCTGATTCGGCTAGCGCCAGCAGCCTTCAACAGCTCCCTCCCTCGGCTGCCCCTCGGCCCGCGGAGCCAGAAGAACACAGGCAGCCTGAGCTCTGACCCAGGCCAGCCCAGCCCCACGGCCCCCCAGGAGGAAGGGGAGGAGGAGAGCTTTGGGACTCTTTCCGACAAATACTCCTCCCGGAGAATGTTCCACAAATCGACGGCCCAGTTGTATAACCTGCGGCTCGAGGAACAGAGTGTTGAAGAAGATGAAGGGGAGCTGCAGCCAAAATCATGGCAGGGCCCGAGAAACACCCCTTACTGGTACTTCTTTCGGTGCAAGCGCCTGATCAAGGAAGGAAAGGTAGGGACCCTTTGGATGCTGCTGCTCCTGGCTCCTGCTTCCACCGTGCCGTGGTATTTTGTGATGGGCCGCCCAGCCGTCCAGTCATCTCTAAAGGGTGGGGTGCTGAGGGCTCCTCTCTCCTCTCTGTCTTCACTCCCCCCTCGGTGCTGCACCAGGTGACCCGCCAGCCTCCTGGCTTTCAGTGCCCCCTCCTTCATGCTGGTCGTATCTTCCTGTTACCAGCTCGGCCATCCCATGGACTCCCCATCTGTGTATTCAGCTGCCTCCTCACCGTCTCCCTTATACTTACCCTCGGTGGCCTGCAATTTCTGTTCCCAACTTTGATTTTCCTATGCTTTCTTCATCTCACTCAATGGTAACCCCATTATCCATCTGCCCAGGCCACATGCCTTCAGTTCATCTCTGAGTCTTCTCTTTCTCTCACCAGCCCTAGCTTCACAATTTCTCCCGTCCTAACTTCTCGCAAGCCTACCCCTGAATGCCCAGGCCAAGCCTTCTCCTCGCCCACCCCCCCAGCTATTACGACACTTGTCTCTGGGCTCCCCGAGGCTCTCTCCACCTCTTTCCAGGATGTGGGCTCGCAGCATGGAGCCATCCCGTTAAAGCAGAGAGCAGATGGCCTGACTTCTCTCTCCAGCTCTCCCAGTGAATTCAGTGACACTGGGGATGTTCATTTCCTTAGGTATTGATAACGACATTCCATTTATATTTAAAAATCTCTTGGGGGTATATGTCGAAGCTTTGGTGAATGAAGTGACGGGATGTCTGAAATTTGCTTTCAAAAATACAGTTTGCAGGAGGAGTGCAGGGTATAGATGAAACAAGATTGGCCAAACGTTAATAGGCATTGTAGTTACACTATTCTCTTTACTTTTGTGTATAGTTGAGATTTCCCATAATGAAAAGTTGAGAAATAAAGAGAAGCTGGAGTCCTCACAATAGCTTATGAAGCCTGCAAGAACTGCCACCCGCCCTCCACTCCCCTTACCTCTCCGCCCGCATCTCCCCTCCTTCACTTACTCTGCTGCAGCCTCCTCTCTGCTGCCACAGCTCCCAAGCACACTCCGGCCTCAGGACCTTTGCACCGGCTGTTCCCTCAGAGAGCCACGTGGCTCCTTTCCTCACCTCCCTCAGATCTTTGTTCACCTGGGCATCGCCCCTGCCTCTCAGGGAGTTCCCCCATGGCAGTGGGACCAGGAGCTCTCACAGGTGGTGGGAGACTGGTGGGCTTCCTTCCTGGCCACCGCGAAGGCCCATGGCTGCAGACCACGGGCACCGAGAGGCTGGTGGCAGAGGCCTAGGGTGGGTGTTTGTCTCCTGGGCAGGCCTGAGCTTGGGCTCAGCTAGGGTCCCCCAGCCTCAGTCTCCCTCCCTCTGCTGAGGGTATCTGAGGCCACCCTGAGTCCCCCCTGTTGTGTCCTCCCCCCACCCCTCTTCCCCAGCTGGCCGAGGCCCTGGACCTGTTTGAGAGACAGATGCTGAAGGAGGAGCGACTCCAGCCCCTTGAGTGCAACTACACCGTGCTGATCGGGGGCTGCGGGCGGGCCGGCTACCTGAGGAAGGCCTTCCAGCTCTACAGTGACGTGAGCATGGGCCTGGGGGCAGCAGGGGCCAGGCTCCATAGAACGTGGGCTTTGGGCCCCAAAAGAGCTGGGTGCAGATCCTGGATGTGTCACCTGCTAGCGCATTACCCCCTCCAGCCTCAGTTTCATCGTTCATAAAATGGAGGTGATCTCAGATAACTACGTGATGACATGGAACGTCCTCCAGTGCCTGTCCGGGCCGTGGCAGGGCCCACCGGTCCCCTTCCTTTTCCACTGCTACTCCCAGTTAGTTTCGTTTGTGTTCCTTTTGTCTCACTCCCATCCTCACGCTACACACGGGTGTGCACATGCACCTTTCTTCCAAAGCTGATCCTTTGAAAAAGGGCTTTTATTTCTCTTGGAAGATGGTTTTACTTTACATTCGCCCACCTCTGGGGTGTGTTGTATTTGTCATCCTCAGAGCCAGGAAGCTGCTTCTTTCATGGGTCAGGAAAGAGCTGTGCCTGAGAGGACCATAGACTCTAGCAGAAGTATTCCCATCTTCTCCTGTAGCCAGGAGCTGGGAACATCCTTTATTCCAGCAAGAATTCTTGGGAGCCCTAGTCTCGTCATTTGGGCCTGGCCCGTAGTAAGTCCTTAGTACACGCTGTGGAGTATGTGAACACATAGAGAGCATCTGCCCATCCTTGAAGTTGGGATCACTGTCTTCCTTGTTCAGATGAGGAAACTGAGGCCTGGAGGGATGAAGTGCCATGTCTAAGGTTACCTCTCTCTCTTGAGAGTGCTGCACTTGGGAGTTGAGCCCGAAATGGCCTGAGAACAGGGTTCTGTACACTCTGCAAAAGCTGGTCGCCTACCCTCGGTCACGTTGCCCTTCTCTGGGAAATAGCGACTGCTTGGCTTTACCAGGAGTTTCTCAGACTCCGTCACCTGGAGGGCTTAATAAGCCCAGTGTCAGCCCAGGGTTTGTGACTCAGCGGGGGTGGGGTGGGGGCTGCTGAGGTGTGCTGCAGGGACCAGCTCCTGGCTGCTGCTGCTGCTGGGGCCTCTCTCCCACGATGCTCTCCCTTGTAACAGCCTTTCGAGGTGACCGTATCACCCCCATTTTTCCAATGACGAGCTAACTTACGACCCCTCAGGTAGTAAACATTGGAGCTGGGGTTTGAGCACCACCCCCCTCCACCCTTTCCCAGACCAGATCCACCCCATGCATCTTAACAGTCAGGGTGGCCTGGTCGGCCACAGAGCGGGAGCGCTGGGGAGACCCTGCTGCGAAAGCACCCCAGGCCCAGGGTGGACTGCTGAGCACCATGGGGAGGACGGTTTCTTGTTTGGAGCATCTGCGGTGCGGGGTCAGTTCCCAGAGCCCCTCGGGCTGAGTCAGGGGTTCAGAGAGCCCAGCTCTGCGTGTCACTCGGCTCTGCGTTGTCACAGGCCCGGCTCCCAGGCCTGTTCAGTGTGGTACACGGTCTTCTCTAGTTTCCTCTCAGGGTGGCCATCGTCTGTGCGTCTGGCTGATCCCAGAGCCGCCTCCAAGGTTCTCCCCGTCTCCACAGATGAAGAAGCGAGACCTGGAGCCCTCAGATGCCACCTACACAGCCCTGTTCAACGTCTGCGCTGAGTCCCCCTGGAAGGACTCTGCTCTGCAGAGTGCCCTGAAGTTAAGGCAGCAGCTGCAGGCCAGAAACTTCCAGCTCAACTTGAAAACGTACCACTCCCTGTTGAAGATGGCCGCCATGTGCGCAGACCTCAGGATGTGCCTGGATGTGTTTAAGGTGGGACATCCCTTCCTTCCTGCTCCCCATTCGGGACCAGTCCCACACGGGTGCAGGGTGTGAGGCTGTGTTGTCTGTGTTCCTCATGCAGGAAGGTTCAGGGGCCGATGAGTTAAGCCCCGTACTGGGATCTGGGGTTCACAAGTGAATCCCATGAGACCCTGTTGTCAGAGGCCTGGGTCTGGCAGACAGAGAGGCCCCCAGCCCTGTGAAGGCAGTGGGTCGTGTGCTCTGCTGTGTGCAGTCCCGCTGGATGGGACTCCCTGGTGCCGTACCAGAGGGTGGGCTTCATGGCACTTAAGATGAGCCAGTGCTCACTGAGGGGTCGTTCCAAAGGTCCTATAAGGCAAGTCCTGTGCCCCCACTTCATAGATGAGGAAACTGAGACCAGGGAGCATAATGCCTTGCCCACACTCCCACAGCGAGCCAGTGGTGAAGCTGGGACTTGAAGCCAGCTCTGTGCAATTCCAAAGCCTCATGTACAGGGGTTAAAAGTGGCTGCTGGGGTGGCCTTTGCGGAGAGGCTGCAGAGAAGTGACCGGAGCAGAGCCAAGAAGAGAGTCCTGGGAAGGAGAGGAGGAGGGGGTGCAGGCAGCAGTTAGCTCTGCTCAGCAGCTGGTACTGAGCTGGCCCGGAGCCGGAGTCAGGCCCCACCTCTTCCAGAGGCGTAGCCCTGAGCCTGACCTGGGGTGTCTGCCCTTAGCCAGCCCCATCGGGCCTGGGCCTGGGCCTGGGCCTTGGCTCTTCTGCAGATTCTCATCCGGCCCTCTTTGTTCCCTCCCCCAGGAAATCATCCAGAAAGGACATGCGGTCACAGAGGAGACCTTCAGTTACCTGCTCATGGGCTGCATCCAGGACAAGAAAACGGGTTTCCGATATGCCCTGCAGGTCTGTCCCGCCTGGCTCTGCCTCCTGTCTCTCCTGTTGCCCTGCTCGCTCCCCCTCCGTGTGCCTGTGTTGGCTGCACGTGATGATCCTGTGTGCGTTACTGGAGCCCTTGCTCCTGCCCTGTGCTGGGTGTTTTTATATTTGTGATCTTTTGGCCTTCCCAGAGCACGCTGCTCCCTTCGTTTTACAGATGGCAGGGAGGGAGGGCACGTGGAGGAGGCATGGGTGCTGCTCCAGTCGGGGCACAGCCAGCCCACACTCTCCCACTCCGCTCGGTGGCTCTCTGTGCAGCTGGCCCAGACCCGCTGAGCTTACGGTCCCTGAAGGAGTCCGACCCATCCCCCACTCAGCGTCTCTGCGTGTGGGACCCAGGAGTCAGCATTCAGTCCTGAGAGAGCCTCACGGACATTAAAGTTGAGACACGCTGCTCTAATCCCATCTCAGCGCCCCCCTTATCAAGTGCGGAGGCGAGATTAGCACTGGTACCACAGCTGCCTCCCCAGCTCCTCAGGAGTGGGAAGGATCTCCTGGGGCTCAGACACCTCCTGTATCAGAAATGCGGGGTCTCAGCCCCACACAGGCCTCGTGCAGCCAGATTGGCATTTCAGCAAGATCCCCAGGGGGTTGGCCTGCACAGAGTTTGAGCCCCAGTGATCTGGGACAGCCCTGGACCACGTGCCTCCCCTCTGCAGACCCCCTGGAAACAGTGGCTGCCGGCCATCCCCTGGCTGCTTTATAGACTGGATCTGGTTCCTCCCTCTCTTTGGCCTCGATCTGTTCTAGTGAGAAATAGTCTCTCACGCTAGCAGCCGGTTTGTGTCATGCACTTGTTAAACTGCTCAAGCTGGGCACCATAGCCCTGTTTTAGAGACGAGGAGGCTGAGGCTCCCGGAGGTTGAGTAACTTGCCCAAGGTCTCACAGCCACCAGCAGAGCTGGGATTTGAACCAAGAATCCCTCCTGCCACGGGATAGCGTCTGTGTCCCTGATAAACCTCAGTTCTGTCAGCGTTCCCCATGGAGGTGGCTTCCCAGACCCTTGCCCTCCTCAGGACCCTGTCTGGTGGGCAGCGGCCCTCTTGCGTGTGGCACCCACCTGGGCCTGGCCGGCCCTGACTCGTAGGCACACTTGACGTGAGCTCCTGGCAGCTGCACGTGGCCTCCCAGCGAGCCCGCGCACAGGAGCCAGCGAGACCAGTGAGCCTCGTGGGGCATCTCGTGGCATCTTGGTTGGTGTCAGAGTGACTGACACGTGGTCAGACTGCCCCCTTGAGAACACACAAGTGTGCTAGACTCCTCGCTGAGGGGTGAAAACGACCTCAGCTCGAGGGGAGACAGGACTGCCCGGGCCCACAGCTTGTGAGGCGCTCTTCCTGGCTGAGGCCCCCCTCCGCCAGCGCCCACTCCGTGCTCTCGAGGAAGCTGAGAACGCCGAGTGGGGCAGGGCACACAGCAGGCACTCAGGAAGGGCAGCTGAGTCCAGTCCTTAAGTCAGCCTGGGCTCCTCCAGCACCTAGCCTCCCTGGCTGTCCCTCCCCAGGGGAGTAGGGAGAAGGGCCTGGGAGAGCCAGAAAGGTGGAAGTGCGACACGGTTTTGGGGTGAGCCAGAGGAGGGGAGGAACAGCGCCCCGTGGAGGCTCCCAGGTTCTGGGGTTCTTAGTGGCCCAGAGCCTGGCGTCTTTCCCGTGTCCCTCCCGCCCCCATGTTTGCCAACCGTTGCTGCCTCGCGCTGCCTGCTCTGCTGAGGGCTCTTTGGAGCGGGAGCTGGGGGTGAGGCCTGTCTCTCCTCGGCAGGTGTGGAGGCAGATGCTGAGCCTGGGGCTCCGGCCGAGCCGGCACGGCTACAACCTGCTGTTGGGGGCAGCTCGGGACTGCGGCCTGGGGGACCCGGAGGTGGCCTCGGCAGTGCTCCTGAGGCCCAGGGAGGAGATGGTCCTGCTCCAGCCCCCGGCAGGTGGGCGGCAGGCAAGGAGGAGAGACGGGGTTGGGGCGGACAATAGCCTGTCAGCCAGGCTGCACGTGGAGGCCCTGGAGAGGCAGCTGTTTCTAGAACCTTCTCAGGCACTTGAGGGGCCTCTGGAGCCCCAGGAGGCTGGAGCCCGCGGCAAGGCCCAGCCTGGGCTGGAAACCAAGGCGGAGCCTGACCACGCTGTGGCCCTCCCCTCTGCGGCCCTGGCGCCGTCTCCCTGGGGGCTGGAGGCCAACCTCCTGACCCCGGGGGCCGTCCCCTCGGCTGTGGTCTCCTTTGGGACCGTGACCACTCCAGCCGACAGGCTGGCCTTGATGGGGGGCCTGGAGGGCTTCCTGGGAAAGATGGCGGAGCATGGGCTTCGGCCCGACATCAAAACCCTCACGCTGCTGGCGGAGGTGGTGGAGCCCGGGAGCCCCGCAGAGTCCTCGCTGCTGACCGTCTTGGACGCGCGCCAAGTGGAGGCCGACCTGACCTTCTTCAACACGCTGATGAGGAGGAAGAGCAAGCTGGGCGACCTGGAGGGGGCGAAGGTGAGGGGTGCGGGGGGAGACACAGGGCTCCCGGCTGGGCCCCTCCTCTCCTTCCCCCTCGGACCCTCCCCTGCCAGGTGTGTCAGCCGTTCCTGCGAGAGGGGCACAGACTGTCGGAGCCCCTGGTGAAAACCTGGGAATCGGGTGGTGAACCAGCCATATTCCCCACCCTCCCAGAGGGGCCACCCTTCAGCCCCGCCCCCGCCTCATGGACTTCCTCACACTCACTCTGTACTTGATCCTGTTCTGAGAGCTTCACATCCACTCGTTTCTTTACTGACCACAGCAGGAGGCTCCGCTGGCCTGTGGCTTTCCTCGTCTCACAGATGGCGACATTGGGGCCCTCACAGGATTTTTGTCCATTCGTACAACGTATTTCTATGTAATGCCCCTTTTGCCAGAAGCTCTGACCTGGGCCCTCCTGAGAGCTGACAGAGGCAGCCTCTGCCTTCAGGCCCTCAGAGCAGAGCACAGCTTTCTCTAGAGCCCCTCCCTGGGCCCCGCCCTGACCCAGCCAGGTTGAGCAGGCATCCTCTTCCCCATCTCCTGCCCGGGGGCTCCCTCGCTGCACTTCCCATGCTGTTGTCGGCTTTGTCTCCTGCCCTGGACCACAGGACCGCCATCCCCTGAGGCCCTGGTGCTTGATGGACATCGAAGGCCCGAGTGCAGGGATGGATGGTGGCCGGCAGAGGAGCGGAGGGGGCAGGAACATGAAGGGCGTTGGAAGAAGGGATGACGGGCTACGGACAGGCGGGCTGGAAGGCAGGGGGCCTCGCAGAGCAGCTGCCTCCTGGGGAGCCGGGCCGAGGCCGCTGCCCAGTGCGGTCAGCAGAGCAGGCTCCTGCCAGGGCTGGTGGGCCACAGCCTACGCTGATGCCACGTCTGTCCCCACAGGAGCTGCTGCCAGTCCTGGCAAAGAGGGGAATCGTCCCCAACCTGCAGACATTCTGCAGCCTGGCCATCGGGTGCCGCAGGCCAGGGGATGGCCTGCAGCTGCTTGCAGACATGAGGGTGAGCGGCCCGGGCCCAGGCATTCCCCGGGGTGCTGAAGAAGAAAGCTGGGGCAGGGGGCAGGGTGCGAGGGGGCCCTCCCGAACAGCCCAGGCCTCTGCCCTCAGGGTAAGCCGTTGGGGGCGTGGCAGGGAGAGTGGGGTCGCTCTCGCTGCGAGTGTGGAATGGTCAGTGGCCCAATTTGGGAGAAAGGAAACCGTGGTAAGGCGCTGCAGGAATGGGCGTTGAGGGCCAGGGGTGTTATGCTCACCAAGGTGGTGGCGGCGGGGTGAGATTGAGGGGTGGGGGCAGGTCTTGGCCCCAACCCTCTAGGGGGATGGAGGCCGTGATGGGAGCAGGGAAGGTACCAGAATTCTCGGGGGACGGGGGTGCAGTGAACCACAGGAGGCGGTCTCCTGCCCTGATGTGGTTTACTGCCTGAGTCTGTTGATCTCTGAGAACAACCCTCTACTTGCTGTCCAGGTTCTTCAGGGCTGAGAGGGCAGGGTCCTCAGCCACCTGGGATGGACCCCAGAGCGTGGGACGTGGAGGGGGGCGTACAGCCCGTTGTTGCTACGAGGTCCTGCCCTTCTTGTCCCTGGCGGCTGGTCTGCAGAGCGGGCCTGACTGGCAGGGTAGCTCCCCAAGCCCGACGTGCCGCCGGGGGCCGCCCTGTCCGAGCCGCCACCTTCTTCTCGCTGACGGCGTGTCTGTGATGTTCCAGAAATCCCAGATGACTCCCAACGCCCACATCTACAGCACCCTCATCAGCGCGGCCGTCAAGAGGCTGGACTACGCCTATCTCATCGACATCCTGAAGGACATGAGGCGGAACAGGGTCCCGGTGAATGAAGTGGTCATCCGCCAGCTGGAGTTCGCAGCCCAGTACCCACCCACCTTCGACCGGGTAAGTGCGCCAAGCTCTAAGGTGCCCGTCGTCTCCCTAACCAGCGCCACCCCCCACCCCGCCCGGTTCTGACCTGCTGGGATTGGCATCCCATCCTTTTGCTTTAAACTGTCGGTGGCTTCCCTTGGGGAAAATTCCAAACTCCTCAGACCATGGCCTGCGAGCCCCTGTTCACGTGGCTCATTTCATCTTAGGCCACTCCTCCCTCGGTTCATCGTCAGTCCCACGGCCTCTTCCCTGCCTCCGGGGTTTTTGTATTCCCTCCACCTTGAGTGGCTGCCTGCTTTTGTCATGGCTGTGGTTCCTTCTCATCTGGTAGGTGTTGGCTCAGATGGCTCTCTCTCAGAGGTGCCCTGCTGACGGCCCCCATACAAGCACTATTCCTTTTCACCGTTTCACAGTCGGTAATTACACGCACACGTGTGTGACTCCTTCCTTGAGGAGATTGTAAAAGCCCCTAGAGGTGGAGGCTGTCTGCCTTGCTCACCTGGGTCCCCGGTGCCTGCCTGTCGTCCGGCGCCCAGCACAGATTGTTGTTTGTCGAGTGAATGGGGACAGCAGGAGGGCAGCGATAGAATCTGATTTGTAACGGCCACTTCTCTCCTTGCTGTTCTGAGGATATCAGGCTCCGGGGCTTTGGTTTTTAGGTCCGCTGAGTCAGCCCCTGTGCTGAGCACCTCCAGAGCAGCTGTGGCCTGACTGGGAGGGAGACAAGTTGGCCAGGACACACCAAGCCAGGGGACGTGGGGTCAGGGACGGCTGAGCAGGGGGGATGCTTGAAGGCTTAGTAAGAGCTAGTGAGATAGCGGTGGAGAGTATGCCGGAGGGCATAGCTGGTCATCTTTGGACAGCTGATAGTTAGTCTTATCTTACTGATGCCTCAGAGTTCTTTAAATATTCTGGACACTAGTCTTTTGTTGGTTTCATGTTGCAAGAGTCTTCCAGTTGGAGGGTTGTCTCTTCACTGTGTAGGGCCCACTAGGGGTCTTCTCTGGTTCAATCAACAGTCACCAAACTACCAGAAGCCTAAAGCTTATTGTACTCAGTCATACATTCATACTCCCTTATGGTGGACTTACTTCTATTTGTGATCATCAGGTTTTTGCTTCATGTACTTTCAGGCTCTATTAGGTACAAGTTTAGAGTTGTTAAACCTTTTGAATCACCGCTTTTATCATCATGTAGTAACGGTCTTTATCTCATACGTTTTGTCTGTTTTTCCCCTGGTCTTCTCTGTGTTCCCCTGCCAGCTTTCTCTTGGTGTCTGCCTGGCATGTCTTGTTTCCTTCCCTTCTTCCCTCCTCTCCTGAGGCTCTGCAGCAGTGCTGAGATGAGTCAGAGGGAGGCAACGCCTGTGCCGAGCGGGAGGCGCTCAGCAGGCTGTGGAGGCACAGCTGGTGGCACCCAGCGATTCTAGCTGTGCGGGGCTGGGGTGCCGTGCCTGGGTATAGGAGCACAGCAGCACAGACTCAGGAAGGATTGTTAGCAGATGAGAGAATCTGGGTCTGCCCCATGGTACAACTTTGTTTCTCTACCGTACACTACTCGGTGTTGAACAGCTTTTCTGCCTTCTCCCTTTGACCAACTGGAAGCAAGAACAGCTTCCCTGAGCCCTGAGCCAGCTGCCATGGTTTGGGGTCAGCGGTAGGTAGCATGCAGTGAGTCTAATCGTGGCCCCTCTGAGCCTTGGAACCCCACGCTTTTCCAATTACAGTACAAAGGGAGAAACACCTACTTGCAGAAGATTGATGGCTTCCGAGCTTATTATAAGCAGTGGCTGAAAGTGATGCCAGCAGAGGAAACCCCCCACCCGTGGCAGAAGTTCCGGACCAAACCAAAGGGAGACCAGGACACCGTCGCTGTGGCCGATGTGGCCAGAGGCCCTGGGGACAGGTGATGGGGAGACCCTGGGGGACCTCCAGCAGAGCTGGAACAAAGTGCATGGCCTTCACATGGCTCTGCGGGAGCCCCAAGAGTCCCTTTCGTATTCAAGACACGTGAACGTGCCAGTGTAGCTGCAAGCTTGAGGGAAAGGTCTGGGCTACAGTAAGAGCTGCAGCTTTTTGCAGGCATTGGTCTGAGGTGCCCAAGAAGTTCATGGCAAGTCCAAGAGCAGCTTGGGCCACCTTGGTATGTCATCTTAGGCCCTCCTCGCCTGAGAGGTTGCCACCCCCATCACTGATGAGGAAAGTAAGTGCTCAAGGTCACACAGCACCTGTGAGGTGCAGTTAGGATCACGCCTTAAGGGCGACTGGTCTCCAGGGCTTGGCGCTGTCCCACTGGGTTCCACAGACTGCTGGTTCTGAAAGAAGGCAGGCAGGACCCAAAAGGTTTAAGAGTTTTATTTCTACAAATCACAGCTGATGAACACGAAAGCCTTGACACGTAGAGACCATGCCTCTACTCGGGCCTGGGGAACTGCTCTGAGGAAGAGCTGCTCCCAGGAAAGGGTGGCGTGACGGGCAGAAACGTGCGCAGTCCAGAGTCCAGGGCGGAGAGGGGTCGGGGCCCGACGGCCTCAGCCAGAGCAGCCCCGGCAGCCGCAGTGCGTGCACTCGATGATCCGGCCCTGCAAACAGAGGACAGCTGAGACCCTGCGCCCCTGCCACAGGCCACACGCCCACACGCAGGAATCCTCCTGCGGGAAGGGTGGCCATGGGACATCCACTCCCCACAGGACACTCCTCAGAAACCCTCCGCGACACTGCTGGATGGGGAGAATTCCGTTCCCTTGTGAAGACGGAAACGGCTGCTGTTGACACTACGGTTACATCTCTATGTGGATTTAATTTATGCAAATTCAGTGTGCGCACTTGCTCCCCAAAGAGGAAAAAAAAAAATCTGTGTAAATGATTCTTGTTTTTCTGCGAAGCACGCGGGACACACCCTACAGCGAGCGGGGGGTGGGTCTGCTACTGCTCAGGGGGCTCAGCGCCAGGGGCCTCAGGGCCTCCTCTGGGCTGGGAAACTTTCCACTGTGGGCTCGGGAGAAGAGCAGTGTGTACTTGAATCTTTGTGGCAGCGGAACAGTCTTGTCCCCCAGGCCAGGTGTGGCCCAGTGTCTGGCTGGGGGGAGCCCGCCCAGCAGACAAAAGGCCCCAGGGCAATGGTTTTGCTTTTCCTTTTTCTCCTTTTTTGGAGGAGCAAGACTCTGGTCTAAAGGAAACAAGATCTGATGGTGAAATCCAACTAAATCTGAACCAGGCTCTGCTCTGGCCACAGGTCTGGGGCAGGAGCCCCAGCTAGACATCACCATGGAACCCCGGGGCTCTCGGAGGAGCAGGGCTTCTGCTGCTTCGCCACCCCCCCGCCCCCGCCAGAGCCCAGCACCAGAGCCGCCCCTCAAGAGGCAGCCCATGCTCGCCCTCCACTGCTCCACAGGCCCATCCTCGAGCTTCCAGATGGTTCGGGGGACAGAGCTGCCTGCTGAGCTAAAGCCCTTGGCCCAGAGCCGAAGCCCTACAAGCTGTAACTAGTGCTGCGGCGTGAAGGGACCTTGTGACGAGGGACCGTGTGAAAGAAGACATCTGGCCTGACCTCCCAGTGGGGCCCACGGCGGTCAGCCGAGGGGCCACGCTCAAAGGCCGCTAACGGCCAACAGCCCAGCAACACTTCTCCGCCTCCTGCGGCTCCACTTCAGAGGCGTCTGTGCGCGGAGCTGAGCTACTGCACACCCAGCCGTGTTCCCCAGCCGCCCAGGAAGTTCTGGCAGGAGACACGGTGATGCTAACAT
Organism: Physeter macrocephalus; assembly: GCF_002837175.3. NCBI lineage: Eukaryota > Metazoa > Chordata > Mammalia > Artiodactyla > Physeteridae > Physeter > Physeter macrocephalus. The sequence continues at coordinate 46,294 of NW_021145517.1, forward strand.
TGAAGTGTCACTGGGAGGAAAAGGAGGCCTGGAAAAAAGGGCGGCTGAAGGGCAAGCACTGGAGGGAAAGGGACAAACAAGCTCCTGCCGACCGGCCCACCCTCCCGGCCACCCTGGGGGTGGGTATCATCACCCCCATTTGGTTAAGTGAGGAAAGGAACCCAATAACTTGCCCAAAGGAGGAGGTGAGACTGGCCCCCAGATGTAAGATAATCACTGCCGAACTCCCTGGCATGGATTCCTGACCAGAGGGTCTCACTGCTGCGGGGATGGCCAACCACAAAACAGAACAACATAAAACCCCTTGTGGTCACTAGGGCAGAATCCTGACAGTAGCATCACACCCAGTCGTCAGACATGACAGGGGTGGAGACATTACCACTTCCAGCTTGCTTTTGGGGACCCGGCAAATGCAGTTCGTCCCAAAATTGGTGTCCCGTGTCTGAATGCACCGCAGGCAGCATAGGTTCTCATATCCCTGCTTTTTCCATTTTGCTATCAGGTTTTTATCTGCGTAGCCTTCTTTAATACAGTATTCATACAGTTCTGTCAAAAAGATGGGGAAAGGGCATCAGACCATAGTATAACAAAGCTCCCCCCACCCCTGGCCCATCACTACCCACCCTTAAAAAGAGTATTTAGCCAGGGGCTTCCCTGGTGGCACAGCGGCTAAGAATCCACCTGCCAATGCAGGGGACACGGGTTCGAGCCCTGGTCCGGGAAGATCCCACATGCCGCGGAGCAACTAAGCCCGTGTGCCGCAACTACTGAGCCTGCGCTCTAGAGCCCACGAGCCACAAATACTGAAGCTCGCGCACCTAGAGCCCACTCTCCGTAACGAGAAGCCACTGCGATGAGAAACCCGCGCACAGCAACAAAGAGTAGCCCCTGCTCGCCACAACTAGAGAAAGCCCGCGCACAGCAATGAACACCCAAAGCAGCCAAAAATTAAAATTAAAAAAAAAAGTATTTAGCCAATATTGTCCTGGCCCCTCTCCTTTTTTTGGTGGTAAGAAACATCATGACACTTGCTGAGGTTTCAAGAATTAAATAAATCTGAAAGCTACTCAAGTTGGGAAGGTCAAGAGAGAATTTGGCCAATTACCTCTGCTTATGGCTTTCCGCTTGTAGAAGAGGTCAAAAATATAGCGGGTTTTCTGGTGATGGATCCTAAAGATGGGCCACAGAGATTCCACTTTCCTCTTTCCCTCGTGAGGTTCTGTTTCAGCTGGAGAGAAAACGTGTTTGTTTTTTGGGGGATAGGGTAGTCTGCATAGGATATAGGGTTATTTTTTTAATAAGTAGGGATAAAGAATAAATCCTTTGTACCCACTAGGATGGCTATAATCAAAATGACAAGACAGTAATAAATGTTGGCGAGGATGTGGAGAAATCAGAATCCTCATACACTGCTGGTGGGAATGTAACATGATGCAGCTGCTATGGAAAACAGTCTGGCAATTCCTCAGGAAGTTAAACACAGTAACCATATGGCCCAGCAATTCCACTCCTAGGTATATACCCAAGAGAACTGAAAATGCGCTTGCACACAAAAACCAGTACATGAATGTTCATGGTAGCCAAAAAGTAGAAATCACTGCAGTGTCCATGAACTGATGAATGGTTAAAATGTAATCTAACCACATGATGGAATATTTTTCAGTTATAAAAAGTAATGAAGTACTCACACATGCCACAACATGGATGACTCTTGAACACGTTATGCTCAGTGAAAGAAACGAGTCCTCACAGACCACCTATTGTATGACTGTCTATACAGACGGAAAGTAGATTAGTGGTTGCCTAGATCAGGGAGACACGGGGAAATGGAGAGGGAGGCACCTGCTAAAGGGGATGGGGTTTCTCTGCGGGGTGATAAATACAGTAAAACTGACTGTGGTGATGGTTGACTAACTCTGTGAACACACTAAATGCTGCTTAACTGAATACTTTAAAAGGCTGAATTTTACAGCATATGATTTATGGTTCATTAGGGCTTTTTTTTTTAAAAGATAAAAGGTAAGCCACATGACTTGAACATTAATTGCTTTAAATTAAAAATGCCTTTTAAATTAGATAAATTAGAAAGCAAAGGTTTTAAAAAAATCAAAGACAACCTCTGTTAATACCCGGGTCTCTATCCTTCCAGACCTATTTCTCCAGCATAATAATTTCTCAAGATAATTCTGGACCTACAGATGGGCACTTTTAAGGCACCTCTAATTTCATTTCCCAACCAAAATCGTTTAGGAAAAAAAGAAAAAAAAAAAACAAGTCTGAAAGTTCTTAGCATGGCGAGCCTGCAGGAAATAATGGCTCCATCAAGACGTGTAGGATCAGGTAGCAGCTTGCACCTGCCAAAAGGCAAGTCTTTCTCTTAGCATTACAAGCTGATCTTTGTCACCTCTTCTCTGTTTTTAGGGCAGAGGAGAAAGGGTGAGAAGGGTTAAGAAACCTATACCTCCATTTCTCCGACACCGAGGCTGTTCTATTACCTAGAATGTGTAATTCAGCTCAATAAACAGGATTCTGTGATCCAAGTCAAAGGCAGGTGTTGAGGACTCAGCGACATTGCGTGTCTGCTATGGGCGAGGCCGTGCTCCAGGTGCCCAAGATATGGCAGTGGGCAAGACACAGAAGCCACCGAGCCATGATCTGAGAGGGAAGCAGATCAGCCCCTGGTGGTTAAGTGGTAACGGCCACAGAAAAGAAGGGAACAAGGAAGGGGATGGCGAGCAGGGAAAGACGGGGACTGCCACTTTATACTAGTCATCAAAGGAGACATCCGCTCAGAGACCTTAAGAAACAAGACGTGCAAGGTGGGCTGGGGGGGTGGGCAGAATGGGTGAAGGTGGTCAAAGGGTACAAACTTCCAGTTATAAATAAGTCCTGGGGAATCTATAGCATGGTGACTATAAAGTTAATGATACTGTATTGCATATTTGAAAGTTGCTATGAAAGATCTTAAAAGTTCTTATAAGAAAACAACTATGTGAGGTGATGGGTGTTCACGAAACTTGTAATAATTTCACAATATAGTCATATATAAAATCATGTTGTACACCTAAAACAATACATTGTATGTCAATTATATCTCAATTTAAAAAAAAAAAAGAGAAAAGAGGAGAGGGGCAAACATGTTTACAAGGCAGAGCCAACAGCAATGTAAAGGCCCTGAGCTGGGACTGTAACGGGGTCAAGGGACAGCAGTGTGGCTGGGGGCTTGGTGGGCTGGGGGCGGTGGGGGGTAGGGGATGGAGTTCAAGGGGTGTGGGGAGAGTGTGCTTGACCTGGAAGGCCACAGAAGGACTTGGTTTTGCTCTGATGGGGGGCTGAACCACCGCAGGGTCCTGGGCAGATGGTGATGTGATCTGACGTACAACCTAAAGCCCTCACCCTGACGGCCCCGTAGAGAAGATGCAGGGTGAGCAGAAGCCGGAGGCTGCCGCAGGCACCCAGGTGACAGGTGAGGGTAGCCTGGACCAGGTGGGGGGTGGCGGGGCTAAAAGGAGTCGGATTTTAGGTTCGTGCATTCTCTAAGGTTTCAATAAGGATAACTTCAAACATACACAAAAGAAAACAGTATATTGAACCTCCCAAGTACCTTCCACCCAGCTTCAACAATTAACATTCAGCTATTTGTATTTTATCTGGTTCTCCCTACTTTTAGGAGTTGGGGGAACTGGAGTATTTTAAAATGAAACTTCTAGTGTTGAGTCAAGGCTGGAGAAGACATTTGTTCACCAGAGTCGAGAGTGTTTCGGAAAGCCACGTGACTAGATGGGATGACTGAGGGAAGGGGGGGTGGGGGCCATGGAGCTCCTCAGGCTGCCATCCTGGATGTGGAACCTTCCTGTGCTTTTTTTTTTTTTTTTTCTTCCTGTGCTTTTGAGTCATCTCTCAACATTTTAATCGTAGCATCACCCACATTTTAAAAATTTCTTTTTGGACCCATTTTCACAAGGTCATGTGAACATCCTTGGATATCATTTTGTACAGGTTCGCACACAGTAGAAGGCAGCTTTCAGTGGGTGATGTGGAGTCCTGCCACTAGGAGGGTATGAAAAGAGGCCAGAGGTAGGGGACACTGGCACAGACGAGACTTAGGTTTCTGCCTCTTTGCTAATGCCCCAAACTGCCTATTAACTTCAAATTTCAATTAGTTTAAAGTACCCGTGAAAGCAAAGTTATTTACAAGTCCTGGTTACAGTCCACGAAGATAGTGCCTTTATTTCTCAGTCACCCATAAAAACCCCTGCCACACATAACTTCCCCCATCTCTGCCCCTTAGTCCCTATAATCAGGCTCTTTTTGTTTGGGGACTTACAGGGCAAGAGTGGCTACACAAAAACTTGAGTAGCAAGCTAAGAAACAGAAAGAGCTGGGCAGTTGTGCTGAGCTAGGAAATAACAGGACAAACTAGGAGAAAACAGGAATTTTCCTTCCTAAGATAAGAGGACCAACTGCTTCAATAAGTGTGGGTTGTCCTGTAAATGGTCCTCAGATCAGAAGGACAGGCCTGGCAATGCCACTGGCTTTGGGCCTTTGTGGGCCCAAGCCTCCTCCAGGGCCTAGGAGTGCGGCCGCAGATCCCACAGGCAAAACTTGTGCGGAAGGCTACAAACTGGAGGCTGGCAGCCTCCACCAGCGCGAAGGCTGGCGGCCTCCACCAGCCTGAAGGCAGCCTCCACCAGCCTGAAGGCAGGCTCCCACAGACACTTTTTCTTTAAGTTTGAATTTTAAATTAGAAGAGTTCACACAGAAAAGCTGAATTTCTGCTTATCTTGGAAAAAGAAAAACACTCAGCAAATCTGGCCAAGCTGAGGCTGCATCCCACATGGTAAATGGCCCTGGGTGAGGAGCAGCTTCTCCCCACCCCCAGAGCTCCCTATCGTTCCCAACACTAAAGCCAGCTCTGGTACCACCTGCCATCCGCTCTGTTTTCTTTATAGTGGAAGCGAGAGCAACATGAAACTAGGTCTTAAAACCTGTGTATCAAAAATGGGAAAGCAGAGAAGAACTATATGTTTAAATAAAAACAAGAGAAAGAATACTTCTTTTGACGCCAAAGAATATCACATACATCTAAATGCTCTCCCTCCAAAAAGTCACCCCTTAAAAAGAGGAAGTAGGTTTATTTGCAAGGACTCACAAAAATCTCTTCTATTACAGCAATCTCTTAAGTTCCTTTATGTTGAATAAAGATCTGTTTGGGGAAGAAATCTCTCAGCCCAAAATGACCTGATTACTGCAAGTTCTGGGTATTTAATAGAAGTTACCTGATACAGTCAGCTTCAAAGGAAGCAAAGTAACTTAACACCCACTTGCTACTTATTGTTAGAGGTATGACTTCATAATAACAAAGGTTAGATTAATTACCAAAAACTTAAAAAAAAAAAAAGATCGCTTTAAAAAGCAATTCAGCAAGTGGTTATACTGTGATAGGGCCGACAGATGCTTGTGGCTTCAGATAAAATTTCCCAAAACTGCACACTACACTGACTCACAGAGTGCAGGATCACACAACATTTAGAGGGAAGTGAAGATGATGCATTCTGGAAAACTGGTAGATGATGCGAAAACAAAGTGATGATGAAAACAGAGACTCCCAAGAAAAATCCGAATAAAAATGTTTCAGAACACTTGGAAGTGAACAGGATTTTCCAAGTAAATATATTTTGTATGATTTTAAATATACCTCTAACCAACACAGCAAATAATTATAGGTAGACTACTTGATCTATACTCCCTAAAGCTCTTATATTCAAAAACATTTTTGAGGACCTTTTCATTTGTATTATCTTACTTTCTGGCATTTACAGTATTCCTATCAGTTAATAAGCAAACAAAACATGTCAGTGTCAGGAGGCCACAGTGGTACAGCCTGTCTCTTCCCATTTATCCTTGCATTTATGCCTGGCCCCTTGAAGCATGTAAGCCTGTGACCCTTGGACACAGCCCACTCACACAGGAACTCCCCGACTCACCTTCTCTCATCTTTTGATCTAATTCGTCCAATGTTGGCTCGATCAACTCCCAGCCATCTGGGGGAGCTTTCCGGCTTCTTTTGACTTTAGGCATTTTTTTCCCCAGAAGATAATCTGCAAAGTTCTGTGGGGGAAAAAATTAAACGAATTGGTTTCTGAGCCTCAGATCCTCAAAAGACTTCACAAGCCACAACTCTGGGGCACCCTCATGTCCCTAAATCTGTTTCCTCATCTGTAAAGGGGGGATAATAGAATCTACTTATGGGGCCATTGTGAAGATTAATTATATGTAACATGCCTGGCATTTAATGTGTGCTTACTAGATTTTTGCTGTTACCATTAACTGACATCAACTATGAGCCTGTCCCTGTACTGAGAACATAGAACAAAGAATAAGACACACACTGTCCCTGAGAAGGTGATATTCTAGCAAGGAAATACAAAGTGAAAAGGGAATTACAACACAGTGTGAGGAAGACTATGCTTGGGAGAGCGAAGAAGATGAGTGTTTAAAAAGGATAAAGACAGTGTGAAACCAAAATACCTTATAGGGTCTGTTTCCCAAGAGTGTATGTAGCAGAAAGAAAGATCTCTGGTCTCTTCAGTTACAGGCTTAGGTTCTTGGCCAGCTGTGACTTTGGAGAGGTCACCTTCCCTCTCTGGTCCTCAATCTTGTCTATAAGACGAGGACAGTGTATTAGCCGGAGGGCCAACGTCTCTTAAACCCAACAAACATACTACCTAAAGGAAAGTCATGTAAAGCCCAACAACAGACCAGTGCAAATCTACATAGCAAGTCATTTTTCAAACCGCATAGCATTTCCTAGGTGGCAAAGAGAACTCAGGTTAATGATCTCATCTTTAAGCATAGCAGACTCCTCTCTTCCAAGTTCATTGAGTTACTCCCCTCTGCAGGGTGCCTGACAAGTTTATGAATCCCCGCCCCTCCCTTTCATGAATTCTCCGTAACAACCTTACAGATGAAGATCAAACTACAAGAGGTAAACTCAGGGTCGCACACAGGTGGGAACCGGAAGAGTCCGACTCTAATCGGGGGCTCCTGACTCCCAAATCAGTGGTCTTTGCACTTGTCTACCCTGCTATGAAGCTAGAGACGGATGGAATCTGGTCCCTGTCCCAACGCGCAAGGGCTGGGAGGACAAAGACACGGGAATGACCACTCTACTAAGACCCAGGGAGATTCGAGGGCCTGGCCCAGCCAGGGAGTTACAGGAGGCCTCCCAGGGGAGGTAACAGCTAAGAAGTAACCAGATCAAGGAGAAAGAGGTGCGGGGCCGTATAAGAGAGGTGGTAGCACTCGGAAGAGGCGGCGAGCGGAAAGGCGTTCGGAGGGAGGGAGGGAGGGAAGACGTTACAGCCCGGGTTGTAGGAAAGGCTCAGAGAGACGACTGCATCTGAACCGGGCTTACGAGAACAAGCAATATTTAGACAAAAAAAAGTTCCAGGCGGAGAAAAAAAAGCATGGAAAATAAAGGGGGAAAAAAGCCTAGAAGCAAGGGAACCCCCCAAATCTCTCATCCCTTCGGCCGAACGAGCAAAGCGCCGCCTCCTCTCTGGAACTCACTTCGACCTCCCGGTCCAGAGGCCCGAACACGTCCCAGTTCAGCTGTTCAGATCGCCCTTCTGGGCCAGTGCAGACCTCCGATCCCTGGCCCCAGCAGTCACCAAGGTACTCGAAAACAGAGTAGAAACACTCACCACGGCCTCCGTCACCGTCTGACGCCCCTTCTCTATTGCCTGCTTCCGCTTCCCAAGTTATCCCTTCAGGATGAGGTCCTCGCGGAGCCCCGCCCCACCTAGCGCGGATATTGCGTTATCTTAGGTGTCCGCAGCTCTGACTGTACAGAATTCCAGAGCCGCTGTCGCCTTTTGCCCTCACTTCCCGGGGGGTGACTGGAAGGCTTACGCGCTTTCTCCGGAGCGGGGGCTGGGGGCTCTGTTGCCCAGCAGCGCGCGTGCGAGCCTGGGCTCAGGCGGTGCGTGGGACAGTCCGGCCTCCCTGAGGTCCCCTGTCCTCGCGGCTGCGGCGGCGGCTGCGGCGGCGGCGTCGGCGGGCTGAGTGGGGACGGGGCCGGGGGGCAACGGGCCGGGCGGAAGAAGTCGAGCCCGAAGTAGTTCCGGTTCCGGTGTCAGTTCGAGGCGCCGCCGCCGCAGCCGCCGCCGGAGCCGCGATGCCTAAAGGAGGTGAGCGGCGGGCGCGCGTGGCCCGCGGGCCTCGAGGAGCAGCCCGAGTCCGGCTCCCGTTGTCCACTCAGCCCGCGGGCGCCTCGGAGAGCGGTGCAGAGGGAGGACGTCCGCTCGGGCTGAGGGCCAGGCCTGGGCCTCGAAGCCCAATTGTCCCGCTGGGGAAACTGAAGAGCGTAGTGGCCTCGAGCCACTGCCTCGGGGGTCTGAGGAGATTCGGAGGCTCTGGGTCCTCGGCGACCCGAAAGGCCGATCTAGGGCGCCCTTCTCCCGGCCTGGGGGTGGGGGGTCTGAAGTTTCCTCCCACTTTCAGGCTCGCCGGGGACTGAGTCACCGCATCGCGCGCCAGTGCCGGACCCGCCTGCCTCGCGCGTAAAACGTGGGTCTTCCTGGGTTCTGGGCGAGCCAGGCCTGCCTCTTGCGACCTAACTTGATGCTCTTAAGCCTGGCCGACCTAGCTTTGACTTTCCTATTCAAGCGGCTTGATGTGTGCCTTTGAGCCAGTCGCTTAACCTCCCCGAGTCTTTAGTTTTCTCACTTGCAGGTGGGGTTGTGATTGTACCTGCCTCACAATACTGACGCGAGGTTTTAACTAGGTAACCCACGTGAAGAGCGCATCGCGGTGCTGGATAGTCGCTAAGTGCCCAGTAATAAATAACTACTGTTAGTCGTTAGACTTTGCCAGTTCCTTGGCCAGGAGCGTAAAGGATCCATGGCTTCCCAGTACGTTGTAGACCGTCTTCCATCCGCTTCCCCCTTAAGGTCAATAGTGCTCGACCCGAAGCCCAGCTGTGTCACTGTCTAACCTTATGGCCTTGAACAAGTTCTTTAACTTCTTCCAGCCTGTTTTCCCCATCTGGAAATAACCCTTAGCTCGGAGAGTTGGGTCGGGGTCGTAAAACTAGAGCACTCGCCGTGCCTGGCTGGCTCCTGGCGCAGAACAGATGTTCAGTTGGTATTGGTTGCGCGTGTGTCATGTTGGTTAAGATGCGTCAGCCCACAGGAAGATCTGCTTGGAGGTTTTACAAACCTAAATGACTTCCTGACTCTCTACTACCAGAGATATTGGGGTTTACAGAGCTGAATCTCTTTAAACTTAGCTCTCTACTGGTTTATTCTGTGGTAGGAAAAGACTTGTCTCTTCTGTGTTCCCCAGTCTCCTGTTCTGCAAAAGGAGGGGTACTAAGGGTACCTTCTAGCTCCAGAATTCTGGTTCTAAGAGTCCTACTTAATAGATGCTTTGAGCCAAGGTTGGCGGTTACAATTAGAAAATCCTAAATATGGATTGTTGTTTAAACGACTTGGCTTTTTGGCTTGTGAAAGCTTTATGGGCAGATAAGGTTTACATTTCTTGCTTGTGTTAATTTGCTTGAAAAGTAAAAGAGAACATGAAGGGACTTCCCTGGTGGTCCAGTGGCTGAGACTCTGCTCTCCCAATGCAGGGGTCCGGTTCGATCCCTGGTCAGGGAACTAGATCCCACATGCCGAAACTAAAGACCTGGCGCGGCCAAGTAAATAAATAAATATTTTTGAAAGAGAGAGAACATGAAGATGTAAGTAATAGTATAAAATTCTCCAAGAGCCAAGGACCAACTCTTGTTTCTGTTATGAAATCTGTGAAGCTTTTTTTTTTTTTTTTTTTTTTTTGGCTTTGTTGGGTCTTTGTTGCTGTGCGCGGGCTTTCTCTAGTCGCAGCGAGCGGGGGCTACTCTTCGTTGCAGTGCGCGGGCTTCTCATTGTGGCGGCTTCTCTTGTTGCGGAGCACGGGCTCTAGGCACGCGGGCTTCAGTAGTTGTAGCGCGCAGGCTCAGTAGTTGTGGTGCACGGGCTTAGTTGCTCTGCAGAATGTGGGATCTTCCTGGACCAGGGCTCGAACCCGTGTGCCCTGCATTGGCAGGCGGATTCTTAACCACTGCGCCACCAGGGAAGCCCCCTGTGAAGCATTTTTAGAGGCATGGAAAGCTTCTGATAAGAGTTACTGTAGACCAAGCTAAGATCATTATCGCATAGCCAAGCGTGGGGGATGAGAACCTATAGTAGTCAATTTTGAATTGTTTTTGTTACTTAAAGAGTATTAAGAGGGCAAGAAAAGATGTTGGCTTTTTGGATGGCAAACTTGATCTCTCACAGTAGGACTTTGGTGAGCATAGACTGAGACACCCCTGGGAACCCTGGGTAGGCATTAAAAATGGGTAGTGTGGTCTGCAGCAGCCCAATTATGGCTCTGTAACTGCTGTTTAGGAAATCAGGGGAGGCCAGGTATCTCTGCTACTGTCTCTGGAGTCCAGAGCAGCTCTGGCTGCCTAATTACAGATTCTCTGCTCTCAGTGAGAGAGTCACAAGAAACCAGGTGGGCTGCAGCTTCCAGGAGAGGTGGAAATGGATCCAGGCCACAGCCACCCCAGCGTTCTCCAGGACCAACTGAGGGGGTGCCGCCCTTCTGTAAAACTGGCTGATGGCTTTAGCAGGGGTCAGTCTAGTGTCTTGGCTCAAGAGGGTCAGACTGTAAAACTGATTCTCTGTGATGAACTTTAATTGCTAGTCACATTTTTTACTCTTAGAAGGTGGTCAGTTTTATTTTCAACTTTAAATAACTTTGTTTGCCAGCTGTGTTTCTTAGTCCAAGCACAAGAAAGTTTTCCCTTCTAGGTTTTAAGTTTTCTCTTTCTACCATACATACCACTTAGGTGAACGTGAAGTATCTTATTATATTCCCTGACACCTGTAGTAAATCACCAATGTGACCAGTGGCTTTGTTTTTTTTTCCGCACCAGGTACCATATTAGAAGAGTACCAGTCATAGCAAACATTTTTGTAGTGTTTGTCCAGTGCCGGGCACTGTGCCAACATCTTTACATATGTTAACAAATCCATCTTCACAACAACCCCGTGTGGTAGGGACACAGACGAAGAAGTTGAGACTCTGAGAGGTTAAGGACCTGCCCAAAGTCACAGAGCTATTACGTGGTAGAGCTGAGATTTGAACTCAAGGACGGACCCCAACATTTGTGCTCTTCCCCACTCCTCTTCCCCAAAGGAGTCTCAAGTCTCCTTTGTCTATAAAGTGGGACCAGCCGTGATCGTGTGCCATACGTTTAATCGGGATGAAATGAGCCCATAGCTATGACAGAACATTGCAAGTAAAGAGCACTGTTGTGACAGCAGGGGCGAGTGTTTCATGTTCTTCATGACTGCATCTGAGTCCGCTGTGTTTGGATAAAGGGACCAGGGGATTTAGCCAGTCACTCCATGTGGTGCACCCTCCCCCAGATTCTCCCCTCAGGTCTTATTTGTGGGAGCCTGCATCCAGTACATGGTTTGGTACTGCATCAGGTGATTGTGTGTTTCCCTTTTTTGCCCCTTTGAACACATGAGGGTACAGGTTTGGGTGGTGCTTGGTGAGGGGTACCTGAGGTCTGCAGCCTCTGCTGAGAGCACCTCAAGCAGGACACAGCCTGGGGCCCAGGGCAATCAAGGAAGCTGCTTCCCTCCCACCTTCCTAAACTGCCAACCCTTGTGCAGGGAGAAAAGGAGGCCACAAAGGCCGGGCAAGGCAGTACACAAGCCCCGAGGAGATCGACGCACAGCTCCAGGCTGAAAAGCAGAAGGCCAGGGTGAGTACGTGCCTGTCCGGGCCACTCCAGTAGCCCAGGGGGGCACCCTGCGCTTTTGGCACCTGGAGAGGCCAGGCAAGGACCGGCCATTCTCAAGAAGAAGCTAACACCTGAGGTTCGATTGGAGGGGACAGGCAGCAGGTAGCAGATGGGAGTCCCAGAGCAACCACTGAGAGTCAGGAGGAGAGCCGTCCTCTGATTGGATCAGTTAGAACTTTGTCCACTCAGCAGCGGGCGCCTTGGTGGGTCTCTGTTCGTGGTCCTGTGTTCCTGCTCCTGTTCCTCTCCCCCTCGCCCGGCTCTGCCCGTCTGCAGCTCGGGCTCTCAGCACCCCTACTTGTGTGCTCCAGCCATGCAGGACTGCTGCCTGCCCTGCTGTGACATGATGCCCCGCCTTCCCACACCCCCAGCAGGCAGAGTGCCATTCGCTCCTTCCGACCTTGCTCAGCACCCCCTCCTCCGTGACTCTCACCGATGCTCCCGCCCTGCCCCCTCCAGTCTAAGCTTAGGCGATCCCTCTGTTCTGTTCCCCCAGTCCTTTTTCCAGCCCACTGTCAGGAAACAGAACGTGTTTCCATCGTTGGTGTCCATGTCCCTACCACACCATTAGATCCTCACCTGGCTAAGGGCCAAAGGGAGCAGAGTCAGGCTGGATGAGGGGCACGGCTGTGAAGTGTCAGGGAGAAGGGGAGGGCCACATCACAGGGGCCTGGGGTGGCGTGGGGTGGTGGGGAGGGCCTGGTGGAGGAACCGGAGGCTGACCAGGACCTTGGAGAGTGTGTGGGCAGGTGCTAAGGGGCAAAGGTCGTATGGTTTTTGTAAGGGATGTTTTTGGCTGGGAGGCGAGAAAGGTAGAGGGAAGTGGCCTGCCAGGGTGTTGTCATGGGAAGCTGGCACAGCCGGGCCTCTGTGTGGGCAGGTTGGAGTGGCTGGCCCGCCACTGACTGAGAGTGGAAAGCAGGGGGGCTTGCCCAGGACAGCGAGGAGTTTGGCAGCTCCACGTGGCAGCAGGGAGAGCGGGAGGGAAGCTGAGCAGGACTGTGCTCTCCAGCCCCACAGCCACGTCCTTTGGGCCCTAGAGGGCGAGCTGCTCACCCTGTTGTCTGAGGTACCTGGGCTGAGAAGAGGGGCAGGGCCTTCTGTGGCTGTACGAGGTGGTGGTTGGACTGGAATTGGCTTCCAGGCTGTGGAGCCTAGTGGATAGGCTGCCTCTGACGCAGGTCCCCCACTGGGGGCCAGCATGGCAGAGTAGGACTCTGATCATACTTGGTCCAGCCTTCTGGGGGCCTAATTTCTCAAGGTCCACAGTCTGGGGGTGGTGGCGGCTGCATCACAGTCTTGGGGGTTTGTTTTGCATTTTTGATACCTCACGTTGTCCATTTCTGAAACAGGAAGAAGAGGAACAAGGAGAAGAAGGTGGAGATGGGGCTGCAGGTGACCCCAAAAAGGAGAAAAAATCCCTAGACTCAGATGAGAGCGAGGATGAAGAAGATGATTACCAGGTACCGAGTCTGAGCGGGCCTGGGGCCTAGACTCATCCGTTCAGCCAGCGTCACCCGTCCCGGTAGTGCATGCAGAGTCCTTGCTCTAAGGGTTTACATTGCAATAGGGAGGTACAGACGGTAAGGAATGAATGAACAGTATGATTTCAAGCAGCCAGAAGTATTATGAATAAGACAGACCGTGATCGAGGGTATTTGGAGTAGTGTGTGCTGAGGAGGTGACTTTTAAACTGAGATCTGAAAAACAAGGTGGAGCCAGCTGTGTGAAAACTGTTGTTCAGAGTAGTCGAGGCAGCCAGGTTAGCAAGGGCAAAGGCCCTGGGGCGGGAACAACCTGGGCAAGTTCAAGGAACAGAGAGGCTAGTGGGGCTGTGACTTGGTGGGTACGAAGTGGAGTGGTCAGGAATGAGGGAGGAAAAGTTGGGCAGGGCAGCTCCTGTGTGGCTGTTGAAGGGTTTTAGTTTCATTGTGGTAGGTAGTGGGCAGCTGGCAGAGGCCTTGAAGTAGGAGACAGAGATGACCAGATTTGCTTTTTTCTTTTTTTTATTGATTTTTTTGATTGATTGATTGATTGCCGTGTTGGGTCTTCGTTGCTCCGCGCAGGCTTTCTCTAGTTGCGGCGAGCGGGGGCTACTCTTCGTTGCTGCGCGCGGGCTTTCCCTAGTTGCGGCGAGCGGGGGCTACTCTTCGTTGCGGTGCGCGGGCTTTTCATTGCGGTGGCTTCTCTTGTTGTGGAGCACGGGCTCTAGGCGCACAGGCTCAGTAGTTGTAGCACGCGGGCTCAGTAGTTGTGGCTCACGGGCTCTAGAGCACAGGCTCAGTAGTTGTGGCGCACGGGCTTAGTTGCTCCGCAGCATGTCGGATCTTCCCAGACCAGGACTCGAACCCCTGTCCCCTGCATTGGCAGGCGATGCTTAACCACTGCACCACCAGGGAAGCCCTCAGATTTGCTTTTAAAAGATTGTTTTGGCTCCTCTGCCAAGTGAGTTGTAGGGTGTTGAGGGTGGAAGCCAGGAGACAGCAGCAGGTATCCAGATGAGAAATTGTGGCTGCGTTAGGCTGCTGGCAATGGCAGTGGAGAGGAGTGGGCAGATTCAAGCCATGTCTTAGAGGTAGACTCATGGGGGTTTGCTGAGGGAAAGAGAAACAAGGTTGTGCTTAGGATTGGGAGGAACGGCGTGGGTGAGGGCTGAGTCTCCAGTTCTGTTTCAGACAAGTTAAATTTGTGATGTCAGGTATCCGGGTGGAGGTGTATACGTGTAACCGATTGGGCAGAGGTGCCTGGAGCTCTGTGCAGTGCTCAGATTAACTGGCGTTTAGAAGCTGTCCCCCTGGTCTCTTAAAAGAGAAAAGCTGGGTTGACAGGGCCTGAAACTTTGGTTGAACCTGTTAGGTCTAGCACTTGTGCTCTCACTTCTTTCTGAACTTCCCCAGGGCAGGTGGGAGGTGCGAGCTCCAGGTTCTTGTGCCGCCTCCCCAAACCTGTAGACTGTGTGACTCGTTCCCAAGTCCCATTTCCCCGCCGTCACTCGGATGGCTAGGGATTGGCCTGCCTTGCTGTGGGGATCCAGCATGGCTTGTTGCAGTCAGGCATGGCGTTCCATGGAAAACTGCTTTCAGAGGCTGAGCTCGAAGTGAGGGAGTAACTCTCTGTGCTGAGAGCTTGTGAGTTGGCCTCTGCCACCTGTGAAACTAGGATAACGATCCCTGGTGGCCGGGACTGGGCACAGGATGGGCTCTGGTCACCCGCACTCGCTCTCCCTGCACCTCCCCAGCTGGTGAAGACACCCCTGAGCACTGTTCCCACCGTGAGGATGGGCCAGGAGTCACGTGGCCTGAGGGTGGAGCAGGAGTTTGTCCTAGTCCAGGAGGGCTGTGGAGATGGGGAGTGGCCTTCAGGGGCTCTGCAGGCCAAACTTCTCCGACAGCCGGCTTCTTGTCCTATCTTAGCAAAAGCGCAAAGGTGTAGAAGGGCTCATCGACATTGAGAACCCCAACCGGGTGGCACAGACAACCAAAAAGGTCACACAGCTGGACCTGGACGGGCCCAAGGAACTTTCAAGGAGAGAAAGGTAACCTCTGCTTCTGAGCCTTGTGACTTGGGCCAGGGGCTGAGGCCCCCAGCTCTTCTGCCCTTGCTCCCTGGGCTCTTGAGGTCCCCAGTGTCTGGGTGGGCACTCCGGCTCCGGTATTTATTTCTCTGTCATCCCATTCTCCCAAAGGCCCTATAGAAGCTTCTCCCCCCGAAAAACAAAGCAAAAAACAGAATTTTTTCCCCCAGTGGAAGCATAGCAGGAAAAACAGAAATTATGCTATAGCCGCTTCCTCCAGAGCACCCCACTCCAGGGATACCTCCCTTATCCAGCCTGATCTGACCCTTCTTGGCCTGCATCCATCCCTGATGTTGTGGCCATAGGGATTGGGGGCCTGTGCCGTCCAGCACTGTGCAGGGAGATCCACCAGCTGCCCCAGTCCTGAGTCCCAGGTGAAAATGGAGCTGCAGAGAGCTCCCTCACAGGCTGTGCAAGGATCACACCGAGTGCTACAGTGCCCTGCACACAGCTGGTCTTTAACAAGTTGTTCCCTGACTTTTCATGCCCACCAGGTGACATCAAGGGCCTTATAGGAGGTTGAAAGCTACTAGGAAAAGCCACCCTGATTTCTCTCCTGACTGGGTTGCTCGATTTAAATCCACCTTGCTGTGCTGACCCCGTGACAGCTGGGGTTGGGGGGTCTCTGAAAACCCCGTGGGGGAGGCCCACAAGCTTGGGGTGTGATTGGAGGCTGCTGAAGAGTCTCCCCCTCCAGCAGCTTCTTTCTCACCAGTGAAACCCCCTCTGAGGTTGCAGAGTGACAGCCACTGCTGGCTTGTTTGCTGAGTGTCCATCAAGGAGGGGGCACACGGAGCTAGGGCCCAGGCCTGAGTGCTTGGGCTTTATTCTGGCTCCCACATCCAGCTCAGCTGATAAGGTGGGGAAGATGGCCCCTGTGACACCATTTTACCCAAACAGAGAAGAAATCGAGAAGCAGAAAGCAAAAGAGCGTTACATGAAAATGCATTTAGCGGGGAAGACGGAGCAAGCCAAGGCCGACCTTGCGCGGCTGGCGATCATCCGGAAACAGCGGGAGGAGGCTGCCAGGAAGAAAGAAGAAGAGAGGAAAGGTAAGTCTTGAGCCACTGGTGTGGCAGCCTGACTGGTTCTGGACAGGCCACCAAGCCCTGCACTTCAGTGTCCTTGTCGTGAAGTGGTATGGGGTCAGACTGTTCGGTAGAGGCCTACCGTGTGTGTGGGGAGGGCGGTATGGGCGTATGTGCACGCGCGTGCCTGTCTGCCTGCCTTTCTCACTGTCAGATGGAGGTGGGTGTTCCTGCCCGCCACCTCCCAGGATGCTAGGAGGGTCCAGCAGCAGCGGAGTCAGATGTGAGTTTGAATCTCAGCAGAGCACTGTCCACAGCATCTGAGGGAGGCCTCAGGATGCACCTACCTTAGAGGCTAGAAGGTTCCCTAAGGTCTCTGGTGTCTTGTGTAGCCTGGAGAGCTGCTTGCGGTAGCTCTTCATACTTCAGCATTTCCTATTTCAGCTGGATGCCACAGATGAAATCTGGCCCAGGTGTCCCTCTTCCCCTGCCTTCCTTCCAGTGGGGCCAAAGTTGGTAGGGATTCTTCCAGGCCAGGTTGGCTGTGGGGAATCGGTCTGCTTTAAAGGAGCATTTGACTCATGACCTTCTGGCCTCATGCACTCCTCTCTCCATATGTGGGGGGCCATGAGTGTGTTGGGATCTTGCTGTCCTGCCTTCTAGGCCTAGAGATGGGAAACCAGCTGCCCCAGGGCATTGTCACCACATTGGAGATACCCAGTAATCTCAGCTTCCCACTAGTAGTTCGTTTCACAAACCTCAAGCAGGAAAGGACCTCATGTGTAACTATTTGAATGTTGCTGATTGCAGGCTTCTGAACCCACAGGGAGAGGTTGGAGTTACAGGGCTCTGCCTTGGGGGGTGGGCTAAGAAGAGTTTCCATTTGCTCAGTAGATTGTGTGTTGGTGGGCTTTTGTGGAGGGGGCAGCTACCCACACTCCACGAGAATGTCTGGACACGTGGGTCTGGTGGCTTCCAGGGGAGGGGGTCAGGCCGGGCCCTTCTCCTTGGGTCTCTTCCTCATCTGCCAGCTGAACCAGTTGCACGAAATGTTGTCTGAGGCCTTTCAGACCTACAGCTGTATTATGATTCGGGGGTGTGCGGGGTTGTGTATATGGAGGGGTGGTTTTGTCTTGTAACTCCTTCCCTTCCTGCTCCTCAGCAAAAGATGATGCAGCTTTGTCAGGAAAACGAATGCAGTCGCTCTCCCTGAATAAGTAGCACAGCCTGTGGGAGGAGATAGCAGGGAACTGGGCCGTGCTGCCAGGACCTCTGCCGCGTCTCACCCACCCTGTGCCCCAGCGCCACTGCAGCAGCCCCTCGCGGCGAGGAGCCCCCCACGGCTCCTCTTCATCTTGGCACAGAAATCGTTTGGGGGGATGGTGGGTGGGGGGAGGGGGCAGCTGCTATCTTTGAGACAGAAAGATGCAGGACAGCATTTCATATGTAACCATTTGAATGTTTTGGCTGTTTTTAGAATTCAGAACCCTTGTTGGGGGGGGTGCCTGGGAGGTGGGGTAAGAAGAGCTTCCGTTTGTCTGGTCGATTGTGGGGCAGGGGGCAGTTGAGCCCCAGTAGCTGCTGACAAGTGTGTGATGGACAGCCCCCTGTCTGTGTTGCCTGGGCGCCTGATCAGGGGGGCTGTCACCTGGGAGCCAGGGCCCTGGGTCTCTGAGAGTCATGGCTCATCCCCGGCCAGTCCCCTCTGACTGAGGCTTTGCCCCTGACCTTCCCACCCTACTCCCTAGCCCCGACTCTGGCCAGGCCCTGGGCCCATTCTTAACCCTGCCCATGGATCATTTCAAGAAACCTGTTTACTGTGTAGCACCCAGGCAAAACATGCTCCACAAGTCCAACTTGTATATTTGGCAAATTAAACTTGACATTATCGTAATTCTGGTTCTGTGATCTGTCTCTGGGCCCCCATGCCTGGGTTGTTTTCACCCAGCAGGACAAGGTGTCACTCTCAGGCAGGCCCACCCCAGGGTTCGGGTGGCACCAATCCGGGTACAGGGACTGGACCCCAGGCATCCGAGCTGGGAGAGACTTCAGGATACAGGAGCCAGCCCCCTCCCCTCCTTTAACCAAGGAGGGACCTTAGGCCAGAGGGGCCAGGGACCTGTGCACAGCACGTAGCGTCCTGTCCTCCTGGTGCCCCCTGGTGGTGACAGCCTCAGGATTTCAGGGCTGGGAGCAAGCGTCCCAACACCCAGCCTGACTGCTAGGCATTACCTCTTCGTGGTGGGATGGCAGTGGGAAGCCGAGGCTTAGCACAGGCACGGGGGCGCCTGTTCTGCTTATGCACCCCTCCAGGAGGGGCGCCGCCTCCTAAACAGCAGTGCCCTCCGCGCGGTCCTGAGAGGCGAATGGGCGCCAGGCAGGGCGGGACTCGGTAAAGACTAAGGGGAGCCATGTAGCCTGAACTGTCTCTGGGGACTGAGAATTTTTATCTCCTGATTTAAAAAAGAATCAGTGGGTCTCCTCTCACAGAGGAGACTATCCTGAGGGACAGGCCCTAGAACAGTGGGGGAGGAGGCTTCCTTAGGTATCGTTTGTCCTGCAGATGTGAGGACAGTTAGATCTACTGATGTAATTCATTACCTAGTTAGACTAAAAGAAAAACCATGATTATGTAAACAGGTAACTAAAAAGCACGTGATTAAACAAAAACACCCGAGTAAAATAGGAATAGGAAAAAAATCGTCCTAAAAAATGATGAGCAGTTAGTAGAAACCAACCGCAAACATCAAATAGAGAAATAATAAGTTTCCACTAAAGCCCAGAACCAGCCCACAATGTGCAACCACTTGTCTAGGAATCTGACTGCTGAATGAGTGACAGAAAAGACACCTGATCCTGGCAGCTCCCAGGCTGGACTGCAGCAGGGAAGGAACCATTTGGGGGCAGCCTCTTGGGTTTAAGGATCAGCTGTGCTGGCAAACAAAAATAAGCTACCAGTGCTCTGCCCCAACTAACCTCTCCTTCCAGACACACAGGCCGGTGCGTCTACAGTTGCATTTTTATTACCTCCACATTTTGAAGCAGTTCATGACCAGCAGAGTGCTTTGGGGACATTTTTTACAATAAATGAAAGCATTTCTTTAAGAAAAAGGCAATTGTTCCTTCAGTAGGTAAGCCTCCCGCCCCTCCCCTCCCCTCCCCACCTGAGGGAGCAGCCCGTGGGGACCCGAACTGTACCCTAGAAACATTCAGCAAAGCGATCCTTTGCCTCCCTGACCCCCTTCCCTCAGCAGCTGGGGTGAGGGCAACAGACTCCTCACAGGTCATTTGATCTTGAGATCCTTCAAGGCTGACTCCAAGCTCTGGAAGGAGACAAGTAAAAGACAGGCTGGTTCTCAGCTGTCCTGCAGACACCCCACCCACAGGGACCTGGCCTGGGACAGAGAACCTGGTCTTTGGGGTCAGGCAGACCCGGGTTTGAATCCCAGCCCTAAAGGAGGGTGCTGCAGAGGGTGCCAAGGCCCAGATGCCAAGGAGCCCTCACCCCACTGAAGTGCCCTTCTCCTGCAGGAAAGAAGGAGGAGGACTGGGGCATCCAGGTGGCTGCCAGGGAGAATTGGGCGGCCTGGGGGGAAGCGAGGCGGTGGGGGAGGGCAGGCCCCACCTTCACGTCCCAGATGCTCATGCCGCCGTCCATGCCTGTAGTGCAGAACTGCGAGCATCTGGCCTTTCCCCCGCTGAGCACCGAGATCTGGCTGCAAAGAGGATGAGGGCTTTACGGATCCCGGCCTGTGCTGCGATCCGGCCCACCCTGCCCTCCAGGAGCTCCCCAACTTCTGGGGGAGCCCACTCCAGTGAGTGTGAGTGTGTGTGCCCAGCAGGGACAGCCCAGGAGGCCGGGCTGTGGAGGATCACAGAGGACGACAGGACGGGGCTCCTGAGTCTGCTTTAGGGACGAGCAGTAGTCCCTGTGCAAGGAGCTCAGGGCAGCCGGGCAGGTGGAACAGGACGCACAAGGGCCTGGGCACGGGGTGAAGGCACACGTGCTGGGGGAATCAGTGACGGAGCGTGGTAGGGTGGGGAGAAGCAGCAAAAGATGGCACTGAGTGGATGCAGGGCTAGTTCTGAAGAGCCTTGAAGGCCGGGCAGAGGAGTTTAGTCTGAAGACATTGGGCCAGGCAGCCACAGGAGGGTTTAACTAGCCAAGGGGCAAGGTCAGAGTCTCGCCACACTTCTCCCTCTGATTTGTCCTGGGGTGGACGCCTGTGGCTGGCAGGATCCGGGAGTCTCTGGCTCTGGTTCCACTCTAGTCCCTCAGGGAGGCTGCTGCGAGACCCTTCGTTCCGCCCCTCCGCCCGCCAGTCACTGCCCGGCCACCCCCGACAGCGCGTCCTGAAAACTGAAAACGCAGAGCGAGGCTGACTGCTCTGCCCCCACCTGATGCAAAACCTCAAGAGACTGACCCGCTTCCTAAGTGGGCCCGCACCTCGACACTGCCTGGGTGGGCGTGGAGCTCGCCCTTCGGCCCCGCCCTCACCTGACGCTGTTCTTGTGCAGCGAGTCCAGGCCCCCGCTCGCCGCCGCGCTGCCCTCCGAGCTCGCCTTCTTGTCGAGGTTCTGGAAGCGCTCGCGGGCCGTCAAGCCGCGTTGCGAGCTTTGCTTGGGCACGTCCAGCCGCCCACCGAAGCTCAGCGTACCCGCGGCGCTGTCATAAGTGAACAGCACCGGGAAGCAGTCGTGGCCCTGCAGCGGGGAGGGGCGGGGTGCCATTGGAGCGCCCCCATTTTCCTCCCGGGGAAACCAGGCCGAAGGGGAGGTGCAACGCCGAGGGGCGCCCGGCCGTGAATCAGGGGGTCCCAGAGGCTGGATGCAGAGCTTGGGTGTGGCACAGGGAAGACAATGCCAGCTCGGGGACACAGCCGGCGACCCCAGGTGTGGTAACAGGGACTGGATGTCGGGGCTGAGCACCTAGGAGCAGCCCCCTCAGCCAGCAGGGCCAGCGTTCAGTTGAAAAAGCTGGTCTGGGACTTCCCTGGGAGCCCAGGGGGCCTTGTCCTGCCTAGACTGTTACACCTGCTCTGGGAGAGACCCCACAGCTGGACGTTTGTCTAGGCAAAGCAGGCCCGATCCCCCTCTGGGACCCCATTAGGTTTCCTGAGGCCTGAAAAGAGCCTTGACAGATAGGTGGGCAGGAGGAGGGAGGGAGAGTAGTGCCCTTCTGGACACACGCAGGACTGCACCCCCCACAAGCACTCCAAGCACTCGTTCTCTGAGTGAGGAGGTGTGGTCCTGTCATTTTCATTGGCCAATAAAATGTAAGCAGAAAGGTTAGGACCCAGGGCCCAGTTCTCCACTTCCCCTCCTCACTCCACGGGAGACAAAGCTCCCATCTGCACTGAGCAGAGCCCCCCTCACAGCGCCCATGCTGGACAGTCAAAGTGAGCAAGAAACCAACCTTTACTGTGTTAGGCCACTGCAGTTGGGGATTTTGTCATTGTTACCGCAGCAGAACCCAGCCTATTCTGACCAATAGAGATATGGATGGATGGGTGGGTGGATGGGAGGAAGGGAAGGAGGGAGGGGGGACAAGTAGAGGGCTGCCTGGGCATCTCGGGGCTCGCTGGGAGACCTGCTGTCACCGGCCCCTGCTCCCCCTCCTCCCCCGCCCCCTTACCGCTGCCACCAGACTGTTTTCTGTGATGAAGGTCAGGGCCAGCAACGGCAGCGTTTCAGAGGCCAGAGTCGCGACGCTGAGTGAGAGAGAGACGTCAGCCACACCGGCCCCTCGAGCTTGGTGCCTGGGTTGCCCCCCCATTCGGGTGACCTGTACTCACGCCATCTTCTTGTCGGCATCAGCCAGGCACACGGTGCTGTCATGGCTGACCCAGGCCACACGGCTGCCGCTGGCTGAAAAGCAGACACCGTGCACCCAGCCGCAGCTACTGCTGGATTCAAACATCAGCTCCCCGAAGGGCATCTTGGAGCCCCATGGGGTGGGTGCTGGCCGCTCCTCCACCTCCTTGATGTAGGCTGAGAAGATCCTGCCAGGAGAGGCAAAAAAGGGGGTGACCGGGGGTCTGGGAGGGGCCTGACAAGGGACTCCCTCTCCCAAACTGGCCTGCTTGAGGCCAGAGCACCCGGCTGAGTTCAAGGGTACCGGAGCCGGCTTTTCGTGACCTGCATCTCCACGCTCAGACAAGTCTGGGCCTCGGTGCCCACTCTGCGCAATGGTGTGGGGTCAGGAGGTCTCCCAGCTCAGGGACCCGGGAACTCCCAGGGCCCTCGGGGCCCTCATCTGAGGACTGACCATCCACAGCTGACGTGGCTCCCAGGGCGTCTCCTGTCTCCCTCACGCTGACCACCACACTCCAGGGCTAGCCCCTAGGATGTGCCCCGCCTCCTGCTCTGCACTGTGAACCAATCCTGCCCCCCTTCCTGCCAGCTCCACCAGCTCCACTCTCCATCCCAGGGCCAGCCCGGAGTCATCTGACAGGTCAGGGTGCCAACAAGAGCCTCATCAGGACCTCATCCTCTCTGTGCCTGGGGCCTCTGGTGCCTGCTGTAGCCTCCTTTCCCAGGGCAGACGCAGAAACCCAGGCCATCTGCCTGGAGCTGGGAGCTGGAGGCTTTGGGAGACTGGGGGTGGGGTGGGGGTGGTAATGGGCCCAGAAGTGACAGACAGCCAATGGCAGGTGGAGACTCTTTGTTCCAGGCCTTAGGATAACGAGGCAGGGTTTGTCCCAGCCTATCAGTCATTATACCTTATTGTGAAAAAATACACCCACTCATTTTCCCTCAGATAGAAGCCAAGAAGCCCATGGAGTGGGAGGTTCTAATGAGTACAGGAGGGCCTAGAAAAGAAATCTTGCTGACATTAAGCGGTGGCAAGGGGCACATCCTTCTAAGACTCCCCAGAGGCTGGAGAGAGGACCCAGGGATGATCCTTCAAAGAGCAAAACCTCACAGAAGCTCGACTGATGCCCCCAGGTCACCTGCTGGCAGCAGAGCTGGTCTGGAAGGTGGGTCGTGGGGCTCCCAGGACAGGGCTCCTCTCCACCCTCCAATCCCTGTCCCTGTGTTGATGGCAGGGCCCCCCCTCACCGGCACTTGAAGTCGCAGGAGCCGGCGGCCAGGAGCACATTGTTGGGGTGCCAGTCCAGGCTGAGGATGGTGGAGCGAATCGGCTTCTTGATGTGCTTGCAAACCCACCTGGACACGGCAGGCAGACAGGTAGGGAGGAGACAGGGACACACAGGTGGGCACCTGCCAACCCAGAGGCTCCAGGCTCCCACTGGGCCCTGCAGACCACAGAGGTCCCAGGAGGAAGGGGCCTGGGCCCAGGCCAGCAACGTGCCAGGTCCCACCCAGGGTGGGGACTCCACCCCTGGTCTTGCAACAACCCTGGGGCAGCTCAGTGAGGAGAAGTCACGAGGCTGCTAACTGGTCAGGGTGGGATTTGAACTCGAGTCTCTCAGACTCCAGCCTGACCTCCCGCCTGGCCTCTGCCCTCAGGGACCCAGGGGAGGAGATCATGACGTGCCTGGGAGCTTGTGAGTGGGCCCTGGAGTGTGATGGGCCGGGAGCCTTGGGCGAGTGATCTGCCTCAGGGCCTTTGCTCATCTGTAACGTGGGGACTGCAGCAGACGCCCAGTCCAGGGGGCTGATGGGACGGGGTGGGTCAGTGCCAATACGTGTGCAGGCCTTAGCGTGATGCCTGCAGAGGCGGCCCGGGTGCCGCCTGGGTCCTTATTACTGAGACGGGGCTGTGGGAGGGCGGGGGGCTGTGCAGAGAGCCCTTCGCCTCACCTCCAAGGGCCAGAGAGGACACACTTCCCCAGGGTCATGTGAACGGGTCCTGACTCCCCGTCCCGTGCTGTCTGTGACCCTCTTGTCCCACCACCTGTTGGTCTGCAGCCCCAGGTCCCTCCCAGCCCACTCTGGCCCTGCCCAGGCACCCACCAGTCGTTTTCCTGCTCAAAATAGCAGATGGAGATGACACGGGAGCCACTGCCCACAGCGAACTTGTTCTCCCGGGGAGCCCAGCGCACACAGCGAGCGGCGCGGTTGATGCGCAGGATGACGAGCGTGGGCTTCCACGTGCGGCCTTTCAGCGTCCACACGTAGGCATTGCGGTCTGTGCCGCAGGTTACAATGCGGTTACTCTCGGGGGCCCAGTCGATGCCTGTGGGGTGGGAGGAGGCACTAGGCTGAAGCCATCCAAGCAGAGGTGGCTCTACAGTGTACGCACAGGAGGGGCTTAGGGGCCACAATCAGGATGAAAGCTGCTCCGGGGGGTGCTACTGGAGTTCACTGGGGGTGTTACAGCTCTCCCAACTATCAGCAAACATGCTGGAAGGCCAAGCCAAGAGACAGAAAAGAAATGGGTCCTTGGTAATGCTGAGCTGCTGGATCACACCTTTCCTGAAGCCCTTAAACTTCTGAGTTTTTCAGGAACATAAACCAATCAATGTAATCCCTTTATAACTTAAGCCAGTTTGAATCAGGGTTCTGTTACTTGCAACCCAAACTATCCTACCTAACATAGTGAGTAGGTGGATGGCCCGGCCCTGCCCTGCCCCCCGCCTTCTTTCAGGAAGATGACCCCAGCCAGCCCAACCCACCTGTCACCTGCCCGTTGTGCTCCTTGAGCTCGTGCACCTGGACCCACTTGTTCCCGCTCTTCTCATAGATGTGCACCTCGTGGTTGTTGGGGCAGATGGCGATCTCTGCAGGAGAGACGGGCAGGCGTGGGGCGGAGGCATGCGTGCCCAGGCTCCCTCCTTCCCCCATGACTCCCCACCTTCTCAGGCCACCTGAGCAACACTTTGTCCTCTGCTAATGCACTCTCCTCCTCTGCCTCAGGTCCTGCTGGGCCCCCCTTGGGACTCCTCCCCAGGGGCTGGCCACCCCTCATCTGCCCCACCCCCAGCCCCAATGTCCCCAAGGCAGTCTTGCAAACCTCCGGGAGCTCTCCCTGCCCCCTCCCTGCTCTGCCCCTGCTCCAGCCACCGTCTCCTTGCTGCTCCTGATGACAGCAGGCTCTGCGGCCTCGGGGCCGTGACACCCACCCTGGCCTTTGCACGCTGGCTCCATCACCTCCTTTGGGTCTCCGTGCAAACGTCACCTCCCCTGAAAGCCCTTCCCTGGCCCCCTTTTCTAAACTAGTGCCTTGGCTCCATCGCTTTCCCCTCACCCTTCATGTTTCCTCAGAGCTCATGTCACTGCAGGTTACATTTCCCATCCCCAAACCCTCCCGTAGCTGTGAGCCGAGGGCAGACCCGCTGTCGTGCCCACCAAGTCCTGGCACCCAGAGCAGTGCCTGGTGCAGGCAGGGCCGTGCTCTCGCCTCCAACCCTCAATGCCCGCTCGCCTGGCTGCCCTGTTTGGGTCCCTTCCCTCCTAACACTCAGGATCTCAGGATCGGGGGTGAAGCAGGGGGACAGCTTCCCGCGTCATCCGATGGGGGAGGGAGGGGGGGCACTCACGGGTGCGGTCCTTGTTCCAGGCGTGGCAGCTGATGGGCTCCACCAGGAAGCTGTGATAGGCCATGGCTGCTCGGCTCCTGTGCCCAAGACAGAGAGGGAAGCCAGGTCAGCCCCGCCCTGCCCCAGCTGGCCTCGCGGGAGGGCAGCAGGGGCCACCCTGGCCTCCCGACTCTGGCCTAGCACTTTGCGTCCGTCCTGGGGCCTCAGTTTCCCTCCTCGTGAAACAGCAGCTCTCATGGGATGTGTCCGAGGCTCCAGGGGACAAAGACAAAGGATGGGGTGGGGAGTGGAGGCGGGGAATGGGGGTGTGGGCGAAGCCACTACCATGAGTGGGGTGTGCTGGGACCCTGCCCCAGACAGGCTATCACTCATCATCTGTGCCTCAGTTTCCCCATGGGTGGAAACTCTCGCTCCCCAGAAGGAGTGAGCCAGGCCTCCTGGCCTTCGCACATGCTGTTCCTTCCCTCTGCAGGGAAGGCCAAGCCTGATGTGCCTCGGAGGCCAGTTCTGTCCACATCTCACACCAGCGTGCTAGTCTCTCTACACCACCAAATGTCCACCCCTGTTCTATGCGGCAAAGTCCTGCTCAACTGGAAAGACCCAAAGAGAGCATCACTTCCTCAAACCCATTCTCTCGCCACCTCAGCTTCCCAGAGTCATGGGTAGAGCCCAGCAGCACTGCCTACCAGCTGTGTGATCCCAGCATATCACTCGCCCTCTCTGAACCTCAATTTCCACATCTGCCAAATGGGAACAGGAATCCTGTCCCCCGCCCACCAAGGGGTTAAGAGGGTGAAATAAGACGACACACCACGCCTGGCACATAGTAGGTGATCATGAAATAGCAGCGCTTTGTCTAGAATGGATGTGCTGGCACCCGGCGTGCTTCACCTGTTTAGGGGTGGGCCTCCCGGCCGGACCAGGGGCCGATCCGGGGCACACGAGCCTCAGGTCTTCTCCCTGGCTGCTCCCTCAGCCTTCGAAGCTCTTCCCCCAGATGCCTGCACAGTTCCCACCCTCGTGGCTGCCATTCAAGTCTGTGTCCAAGGCCACCTTCTGAGCAAGGCTGCCACCCACCCCACCTCCACACTCCCTAGTCCCTAGTTTTCTCCAGGGGATAATCTTACTGAACGCGTGTCACCTTGTGCTCATTCATCCTGCCCCTTTGTCTTTCTCCCCCTGCTGGAAAGTAACGAGCTTGATGGAGACACACATTTCTGACCATCTTGTTTACATTTCTATCTATCCCGGCGCTGAAATGCGTGGCACATAGGAAGCACTCGATAAATATTTGATGAACACAATTGTTTACTGCCATTAGTGTCCAGCAGAGTAAGTTATTTTTTTAAATGTAAAAAAAAAAAAAAAAGCCACACCACATTCCCTGAACGCTGCTGCACTCACCAGCTCTAAGCCCTCCTGTATTCTCAACTTGAGCCCCGGATGACAGCTGCGGTTGGAGGGGAAGCCACCTGCCCGAGTCACGTGGCCCTGACGTGGGTGTTCCCAGGCCCTCGGTCACCTCCCCCACCTGACTGGCAGGTTTGTGGCCCGAGGCTGGGCCCCAGGAAGGCCGCTCCTCAGCCTGGATCTGAGCCCTGACCTCCCCCTCCCCGGAACCCTGGGGTCTCTCTCTGCCCCCAGGGGGGGTCTCGACCAAGACCCCTCTGGGAGGAGCAGCACTGAGTTGGGGCCCAGGCACGAGGGTCAGGCTGCAGTGCCATCCATCATATTGCTGGGGACTCCGGGGCTCAGCGACCACAAATCCCGATTTAATTTATAGCAGGAAGTCCTGGAAAGTTCTTAAAGCGGCACAGACCACCGCGCACACGTGCACGGAGAGGGCAGGGACCACCACGCCTGTTCCCGCAGGCCTAGAGCAGGGCCCCGAGTGGGTCCCCGGGCAACATTTGCTGAGAGAGAAGGTGGACACGCACAGCCAGGCTGAGGCCACACACACTCACGCGCGTGCACGCACGCACACACTGCTCCCACACGCACGCGTGTCAGCCTTGCATGCACACACGAGCACACAGCTCCCACAGCGGCCGCCTCCCCAGCCTCTGTCTCCTTATAAGGCCTCTTTGTGTAAAGCAAAGGCCCCGGAAGTGGCCTCGGAGCCCAGGTCAGCAGGCCTGACAGGGTTCCCCCAGGCACTTCCGCTGCATCTGGGCTGGGTGGGCGGGGGTCATCCACGTCTCCACCGCAGATGCCAAGACTCAGGGTGGGAGGAGCACCTAGGCCTGTCCACTAAGCTGTGCTGATCTGCCTGCCCCCATTCCCCAAGGTCACAAATGGGGCCAGGGGGCGGGGCAGGGGGGTGATGGTTAAAGCCAGAAACCCACTTCCAAACGCCAGCTAGGTTCTTCTTGGCCCCTGACTCCACAGGAGGCCAACCGCCCCCTCCCCTTCACCCCAGGCGGCTCAGCAGAAGCCCAGGGGGTCCCCGGACCCTAGACTCAGCCAGAGCAGAACCCAACTTCCCAGCTCCAACTGTCCCAGGCTCACTGTCTGGCCGGGCATCTCTGCCCCTTGCGGGCTCTTGGTGAGAGTGTCCAGACGTGTGGGCCGGGTTCTAACAGCCTGTCTAGGGACTTTTCAGAGTTCCAGGCTGTGAAGATGGAGACACTGGCTCTACAGAGGACCGCAGCCCCCACACTTGCCAATATCGCAACTGAGAGTGCTTGGGGACCCTGCCCATTGCTTCCTGGGACCCAAAGGTTCTCAGGGGGAGAGGGAGGGGCTGATAAAGACGGCCACAGCACAGTGGGACAGGCAGGTTCAGAGCACACCTATAAGCCGATCGCACTTTAGCATAAATTCAGACAGAAATACCCCCTAGTCTACTGACCCACACTGTAAAGGCGGTATGGGGTATGGGTGGAAGGGGTGGGAGAGAGGAAGACGTATTTTCCCCTTTTCATAACTTTTTCATAACTTCTGCAAAGCGGTTGAAAGCAGCAGGGCCTCCCGAGGACTCCCTACCCCCACAGGTTACAAATGCGGAAGTGGCAGCCCAGGGAGGGGCGTGGCTTCTCCAGCCACTCCAGGCTTGGGGATCATGGGATCATTCCGTGTGGTCAGATCCAGGAAAACAGCCTTCACACCAGGCCACCACGCCACAGGAACTATGACTTAATCATTCCCAGGGAAACCTCTGCCCTACCAAGGGGCGGGAGAGGAGGGTGGGGCGGGCACTGCCCGAGTGTGGATAATGCAACAGCTCAGCGGTGTCTCCTGGTGGAGACAAAGGCAGGCTGAGGCCATGGCCCCGGGAAACCCACCCACTCATCGCTGTGACCCTGTGAGCCAGCACTGTGGACCCATTTGATTGTCAAGGACAAAGAGAGAGGAGGGGGCCCTGGGGATGGTGTTGGGACTGGGAGTCCACGTCTAGTGCTCTGTGCCCCCATCACCCTGCAAAAAGAGTGAGGCTGGGGGAGCACAGGCCAAACCTCGACAGACTCCCCCAGCTGGCTCTAACCGCCCCCCACCAGTCTGGAGCCGGGATCTCTCTGTGCTCCAGGTAGCTCTTCCCCCGTGTCTGGCACACAGTAGGTGCTCAGGATGAATGGACGGGGTACCACGCAGGGCTGGGAGGAGCTTTGGGTCTCCAGGCAGGGGGTGCCAAGGACCATGTACCGGGGTGTGGACATAAGCTGCACGGGGACAGGTATATTTGTTTTGTTCACAGATGAATCCCCAGGACCAGTTGGAGTGCCTGGCACATAGTAGGTGCTCAATAAATATTTCTTGAATGTGGTTGCATGAATGAATCACATCCGTCTTGTGGCATACTCCTTATAGACCAGCCGTATTATTTCACTGGTACATGTACGCAATCTGTAAATATTTACTTAGGAGTATGCGCTCAAGATTTTTTCCTGATAGCGTCAATGATCCAAAAAGCTTGGAAATTGTCAATCTAAAGGGTCCTCTCTGAGGATTCGGGGAGAAAACAGCTCCCTTCCAAAGCAAGGCAAGCCAGGCGAAGCCCCCAGCTGCCCAGCCAAGGGTCTCAGGCCTCCCATCTCTTTCTTACACGCTGGGTGCAAATTCTGACTCTCTCCATACTGACTGGGTGCCCTCCGCCAATGCTTCCCCCACATCTCTATCCAGAAAAGTCTGGGGTTGGATGAGGCACCAGCTGTAGGTTCTTTTCTTGCTTTCAGAGAAGCTCCACCAGCCCAACCTTCTCTGAATCCAGAGGTTTGACTGCATTGGAGGCTAAACCAGGCAGGAGCTGCCTGGAGCAAGGATCTCTGCTCTGCAGGCACTCAGGGAAGTCCCCACCCAGCTCAGCCACTCCAGGGAGCTGCCAGCAAGCCATTTTGCACACGTGCTGAGCTGTTACAACTTCCTGTTGTATGTGGAACAGCCCTCATCACCCCAACAGACCAGCCAATCCCTCCTCCCCAGCTCCGCTCTTGAGGTCTTACAAACCAGGCAAAGTCAAGTCAAGAAACACAAATGAAAATAATCATAAGGCACCATAAAGCATCAGCTAAAATAATCCAAACCAAACAAAACCCCAAAACACATAAAACTCAATGCTGGCAAGACTGTGGAGAAATTCTCATTTGTTGCTAATTTGTTCAGCCTTCCTGAAGGGCAATGTGATAACACTCAATACAACCAACTGGGTGGGAACAAACAGA
Organism: Physeter macrocephalus; assembly: GCF_002837175.3. NCBI lineage: Eukaryota > Metazoa > Chordata > Mammalia > Artiodactyla > Physeteridae > Physeter > Physeter macrocephalus. Next base: position 76,845 of record NW_021145517.1, read on the forward strand.
AGAGAAGAACACAAACAGGAACTTAAAAATTGTTAACATTTTTGGTGGCATAAATTCATTCTGGTGCTAAAAAAAATAGCCGATGTTTTTTTAAAGCAAACATGTTCATAATAACCCTCTTTATAATGGTGACAGGATAGAAAAATCCAGATGACTACAAATATGGAAAGAGAAATAGTGATGTAAACATGTTGTTTATAAGACCTATGTGGATAATATACAAACACTTATGTAATTAACTCTGTAATTAATCAACTTACTTGGCTTTTTTTTTTTTTTTTCCACTTGGCTTGGGGGATCTTAGTTCTCCCACAGGGGATCCAACCCGTGCCCCCTGCAGTGGAAGCACGGAGTCCTAACCACTGGACCGACTTGGCATCTTTAAATGCCCAGCATTTACCCAGGACTTTGACATACATTCTCTCTTTTACACCCTAAAACAAGCCCAAGAAGTTTTCCAGTGTTTGTTTTAACCTTCATCTTGTACAGGAGGAAACAGACTCAGACAAAAGCCAAACTTTGCTCAGTCACCCCACTCCTAAATGGCACAGTTTGGGATTCTGACCCCAATCTCAGAGTTTAGGTTCACCTGGACACTTTGATAAATGTAGGCAGGTCTTATAAATAACAGCAAGGACAATAACAGTGCACGTTTAGCCCGTGTGTGCCTTACACTCACGATCATATTTAAGCCTCACAACTTGAAAGTTCCCCATTTTCCAGATAAGCAAAGTTGAGGCCCAGAGAGGTTAGGTGGCTTGCAAGGTCGGTGGCCAGTGATGGAAGAAGCTGGCGCTCTTACCAGTTTCTGGTCCCGGAGACCTCGCCGGCGGGGGTGCTCTTAACCAATGGGCAACACTGCCCGCCAGGCGGGAGGAGCCGGGGGACAGCCCGGAATAACCTGAGAGCCTCGGCGTCCGCACCAGGCTCGCTCCTGCGGCTTCACGAGTCACTACTGTGTCACTGTCACCGCCCGAGGTCCCGGCCCTAGCCGCGGTCCGCACGCCGCCGGCGACGGGGGGCGCCGCTCGGAACGCTCCGGTCTAGCGCCCGGGAGCTCAGGAGGGAGCGTTCCGGACCCGGCCCGCCCCTCCCTGGACCGGACCCCTAGGACCTGGCCCAGGTGGCGGGAGGCGGGCTCAGGGAGGGGGCGGTGGCCGGCAGGGAGGGAGGGAGGGAGGGAGGGGCGGGGCGAGGCGAGGCGGGCGGGGGCGCCAGCTCATTTCCTGGCTGGAGCAACCCGGAAGGCTGGAGGACGGAGGGGAAGTGACTGGGCGTGGGGCCCTCCGGCCCGAAATAACGGGGCACACCGGCGGCGGGGCAGAGTCGGGGGGGAGGGGGGCGGCTAGGGGGGACGCCCGCCCGCCCGCAGCCCGTGCCCCGCGTGTCCCCTCACCTCCAGGCGGGCACCCCGTGGCCTTTCTCATCCCCGATCTCCCGGCGGCCCCTCGTTGCGTCCTCCCCACCTGCATGAGGTCCCTCCCCGCGCTGCGCACGCCCACGCCCCCCTCCGGGCCGCTCCCGCGCCCCCTCACCTCGGGGCGCCGCGGCCGCGGACTCTGGGCAGTCGACGCGCCGAACCGGCTCTGGGCCCCGCGCAGCTCTGCCACTTCCTCGTGGGCGGGGGGCGGGGCCTCCCGGCTCAGCCCCGCGGGGACCGGGCGGGACCCGGGCGGGACCCGGGCGGGACCCGGGCGGGCGGCTAGCGGTTGGAGAGGCCTGGTCCCGCCCACCCCCCGGGGCTGGGGCCGAGCCGACCCGGGGCGCACTGAAGGCGTGCGCCCCTCGCCCCCTGGCGGGCGGGGAGACTGAGGCTCGGCGAGGGGGACACCGCCCGGGCGGGAACCCTAGCCCTGCAGCGCGCACGGCCCGCGCGCCCGCGAGCGGCCGTGGGGGAGCGCCGGTGACCCAGCAGCTTAGCTGCCTCTCCCGGCCTCGGGCCCCGGCCGCGCGGGGACCAGCCCTCCATTCGCGAGCGGATGCCCGCTGGGCGCCGAATGTGCGGGGTGTGGGCAGTCAGGGGAGCCGAGGCAGCCCGCCCGCTGCCGGGGTCCTCGCTTCAAAACGGGGCCGCCAACCCCCGGCTGGTCCAGTTCCTTCTCAGTGCCGACTTCCTGCCCCTCTTTCCACCGCAGACCGCTTCCGACCCTTAAGTTACCCAGCGGCCTCGCAGCCGCCTGTATGTGGGTCTTGGGCCAGGTAGGCCCGGCGGTCTCCATCCCTGCCCTCTGCCTCATCAATGGAGATGTGGCCAGGTGGTCCCTCCCGCTAGGATTCAGCTCAGCTGGTCAGCCAGGCACTAAGCAGCATCACGGATGGGCGTGGGGTCTTCGTGGGTCTCAGGAGGCCCGGGGCCGGGCACCCACCCTGTCAGGTCTCCCCGCTTTGACCCATGCTGTTCTTTCTGTCTGGAACACTTGTCCCACCCTGTCCCGACCTGGCCCTCTTCCCTTTATTCTGCAGGACATGAGTGTGTCCCTTAGGTCACTCTGTCCCTGACCCCCTCCTCAACAGGATCCTGTGCTCACCAGTCCTGGCTCCCATTACACAATTCCACACCTGCGGGCAGCCGGGAGAATGAAAGGTGAGGAGCGCTTTGAGGTCAGCACACAGGGTGCTTGGGAAACTTCAGCTTCGATTAGTAGGACCCTGGCCTTCCTGGCTCTGAGGAGACACTGAGGGGCTGTCAGCAGGGCCCCCCAGCCAGCCTTGGCAAATCCAAGTGATGGCTTTAGTCATAAAAAAGTTTCAGATGGTCTGTACTGGCCACCCCCATCCCGTGAGGACAAGTGCAGTTTAATGCTGAGGTGACACTTGTGTCCCTGCCTTCCATTTACCCCTCCGCAGCTTTGCGGATGCCCAGGGAACCATCCCAGGTGGGACTGAGCCCCATCTCTGACGGTAGCCCCTGAGTGCTCTCACCCAATCAGCGTGTGGTCTCCCCGCCCCACCTCCTGGACTTGTGACCTGAGATGGTGGGTCAAAGCAAAGCCCGGGATTTCGGATGAAGATAGAGGGGAAAGCAGCGCCTTCTGGAACTTGAACACAAAACTGGAAGAGCCACAGGGAAGCCCGACAACCCAGGGGGTGGGGGGGAGAGGGTGGAGCGTGATGGAGAGAATCCCAGGAAATGACCAGAGCCCTGGTCAACCTCTGACTGGCAGCCGGAGCCCAACCTGCCTCCGGGGGTTTCTTCAGGTACGTGAGCCAAGGAATCTACTTTTTAAGCTGGTTTGAGTTGCTTTTCTGTTACTCATCCCTAAAAGCATGCACACCTGAGGACTTCCTCTTCCTCATGAAACTGAGCTAATTTGATAAGAAGACTCAAGCTCAGTGCGAGCGGAAACCATATTTGTATCATTCACTTTGCTCTTCCTGGGCCCGAGATCAGTGCCTGGCAGCCAGGAGCGCTCAGTATGTATTTGCTGAATGAATCAATGAATGAACAGACCAGTGGGGTTAGGAACTTGAACCCACTTCCGGCTCTGCCACTTAACCTGTAGTGTAACTTCAGTCTTCTTGCAGTGCCTGGGTTTCCGCATCTGTAAAGTGAGGCTAATTCCTAACAAGCACTGCCCCGCCACCTCACAGGCCTGCAGTCACTGTGGGAAGACCCAGTAGATGGGAAACCCACCTCAAGCTGGGAAGCGACAAGGGTGTTATTTGAAATGGCTCCCTTGGGGAACAGTCTTCTAAGCCTTAAGTGGAGCAAGTCCTTGGGTGAGGAGAACCTGGTGGTGGAAGAATTTCAACTGGAGCTCAAAGAACAGCTCAGAGAGCTTTCTGTTTCTGCCTGGAATCTGCCTCCCCTGGTGCCCTGGGATGAAGGTCCTACACTCTTACCTTCTTCCCTGCCTTCCCAGGATTCCCAGGAAGGCAGCCACACACCCAGGCTGACTCCTCAGGGCTGGCTGACTTGAGGAGGGCTGTCAGTTGGGATCTGGTGCAGCGTTTCAGGGCCATCAAGGTCCTCCCTGGCTCTCTGCTCCTTCCTCCTTGCTGCACTGGCCTTACTGCCTCCTGGTCACAAGATGGCAGCCTAGCTTCAGGCTTCTGGACTCAGGAGGTGGTGGGCTGGCCAAGGCAGCGGTAGACCAGGGAGGAAAACCTTCCAGAAGCGCGCAGCACGATCTCCTTCTGTCTCAGCCCCTGCCCACCCCCGAATGGGGACCATAGGTTTCCCCGAGATCGAAGAATTGACACCCGGTACCAGGAGGGAAGAGGGGAGACCCGAGGCCTCCTTCCAAGGCCATGGAGGTCTGGAACACACACAGCACTCCTCAGCCGGGGCCTGCTCACACCCCTCCCAAGCCACACGGCTCAACTGAGAAACCGAGGTCTACCGGGAGACCCCACAGGTATTGCGGGGCGGGGGTGTCCCCTCCTGGTTCCAATGACATCACCCTGCTTCTGAGTGCATGACAGAACTGGGCTGGGTCGCTAGGCATCTCCCCTGCCTGTCACCACCCTGCAGGGAGCGTGCTTGGCGGTTACCCCTGGGGCTCTGGAAAGGCTGCCTTGATACAGGCTGCCCTCCCTCTCTGAACTTGAGTTTTGTCATCTCTAAGATGTGGCAGTCACAGTTCTAACCCTGCAGGGTTGCTGTGAGGAGTTCCTATCAGCTGCTTCCCTTGGTGCCCGGCACAGTGACCTCGTGTGCGTGGCACACATTCTTGCTGTGTTGGATCCGCGCATCCTTCCTCATCAAGCACCAGTCAGGTGACTGGCTCCTCTACCTTAGTAGCTTTCAAACTTTTTTTGACCATGACCCCCACAGACATATGTTGCGGCCTAGTCCACAGCCACCTGTGTATCTGAAACAGAAGTACCATGAAGCAGAACTTACTACACGCAATGCAGAATGTTTTCTCCTCTAAGTACCAGCTGTGATTTTACAACCTACAAATGGGCTCTGACCCTCAGTTTGAAAAACTCAGCTCCAGACCATATTTCCTCCTTTTTTTTTTTTTTCCTGCCGTGCCCAGTGGCTTGTGGGAGCCTAGCTCCCTGACCAGGGATCGAACCCGTGCCCCCTGCGATGTAAGCAGAGTCCTAACCACTGGACTGCCAGGGAAGTCCCTCCTCCCCTTTTCTGAATGGACCTAGTGGATTCGTTTCCTGTTACTGCTGGAGCAACTCACCACAGAGCGGGTGGCTTGAGACAACACAAGTGTCTTCTCTTACAGCACTGGAGGTCAGAGCTTCACAGCCCACATCACTGGCTGGAGGGTGCTGGCAGGCTGCTGTTTCTTCTGGAGGATCCAGGGGAGAATCAGGTTCCTTTTTGCAGCTTTTAGAGGCCTTGGTCTTCTCCCACCCCAATCGGTGATTCTACTCCCTCATTTGCTCAGACTCTCCCCCGCCTGCCTCCCTCCTATAAGGATTCTCGTGATTACACTGGGCTCACCTGATAATCTAGGCTCAGCTTCCCCAGCTCAGGATCTTTAACTTAATCCCATCTGCAAAGCTCACAGGTTCTGGGGATTAGGACAGGGACATCTTTGGGGGGCCAGTAGTCTACGTACCACACCTAGTATTTGAATTAGACACACACATAACTCACATAACTTTATAATGTATAGACCATCTGTACTATTCCACGTGGGGTAGCTTAATGGCCTCACCGACATTGCAGGCACCTGAGGGAACCCTAGGCCTTCGCATCACTGCCTCACGGGGCACACGTGAGAACTAAACCACTCGCGTGATTGTTGGGTCAAACTGAAGGGGCCATGCCTAAGCAATTAATCTCGGTTCTGAGGCCAACCCGTTTTCTCAGCATATTCTAGAAAAAACTTTTTTTTTTGGTTAGCAGAATCCTTCATACACCACTTCCCACCCTACCCCACTCTGCTATTAAGGGTCTCCGGGGCCTAGTATGGGGCCAATGCCAAGCCTGAAGGCAAACTTCAGCTTTACTGAGTAACAGGAACTGCTAACCCTTTACCACTCCCATTTTACAGGTGAAGACAGTGAGGCTCAGAGATGTTAACTATGTTGCTCAAGGCTACGCAGCTTGGCAGAACTATGACCTGACACCAAAGCCTCCAATCAGAGGGCTTTGGCCACTGTCCCTCCAAATAGGAAGCGATTGTGGACCGAGGCCTGGTCGGAGTCTCACAAGCAGGGAGAGATGAGAAGGGACCTTCCACCATCTCAGACCCCAGCACTGCGGTTGCTGGCTGCCACGACAGGGATGGGCCTTCTTCCATGGACGTGAGATGGCCCAAGTTAAAAAAAGAAAAAAGATGACTCTAGCCTTAAGTTCTTGGAGGCCAAGTTAGTAAATTTATTGTTTCTTTCACAGAATACATTGTTTCTCTAAAAACCTCTCGAATTGCTCCCAAACCATGTGATTTAATGAAACTAAAAAGAAATTGGTAGCTAATTCCTGTTTCTTGGCCTGCTTTTGTCTATCCTCGTTCTGTCACGACAGCCTTGCTGATGTACTGGTACAAACACGTGTACACAAAGGAGCTCCTGCCATTGGGGGGTGGCAGGGAGGATGCCACAGCAAACATGAAGAGGCAGGTGCCCAGGTGCTGGGATTCTCTCCTGGAGGGAAGTAATGCTTCCCACGGGTTAGCAAAAGGGCAAATTTACTCTTTTAAGAATATCACGATGTCCTTTGAGAAGCGCTATTACCAGCGTTGTCCTAACTACTAGAGTTGTGTTGGAATCACCACTCCGCTACTGGGCACACAGCCATGCTCTAGGCTACGCTGTATTCATTTATTTGCGCCTCTCAAGAGTCTCAGCCTTGAAATGTCAAGCTTTGTGTCTAATTATGATGAAGATAACTTAGTTTGGGTACAATAATCTCTAAACCAAAATGACAACTTGTGCTTTTTCTCTCCCACTGCACACTCCCCCGCACACGCCGCCATGGGCACCGGGCAGGGGCTCCCTGGCTGCTCAGTGGAGGCGGGTTTCTCTGCTGCCTGTACGCAAGCAGGCCTCCTCTGCCGAAGTCCTGCACGGCTAAAACACAGCATTCGAGAACCGGTGCTTTTGGGTAAAGCTTGTACAAGATGGCTCAATATAAGAAACTAAGAATCTAAGGTTCTACCCTAAAAACTAACTAGTATAACAAAGAATTTACCCATCTTTTCCTACTAAAAATGCTACCGGTATAAGGAGACAAAACCAAAAACACATTCAGTATTTTTATTTAATTTCGTAGCGGACAATTTACATACCTCCCCCACCCCTTCCTTTAAGTTAGTGTGACAATTTTCCATAATAAACTACTTAAAGAGAAGCTTTGGTCAAGAATGGAATGAAATAGCAAAACAAAAAACCAAAAAACAAAACCCAAATCACTGCTGCTTTTAAAAAACCAACACTTTCACCAATTATCCTCAGACAAAACACACTTAAAGAGAAGCTTTGGTCAAGAATGGAATGAAATAGCAAAACAAAAAACCAAAAAACAAAACCCAAATCACTGCTGCTTTTAAAAAACCAACACTTTCACCAATTATCCTCAGACAAAACACACAACAAGGTTTGCGCCATATATGTCTTCAGTGTTTCTTGGCGGCCGGCTCTCCTGCCCATCATGCGAATGGCGGAGCTGCCCGGCGCAGCCTGTCCGTCCTCATGCTGGATCTGGGAGGCTCGCTCAGCTTCACATTATCCGAAGGCCCTGGATAGAAGACTCTAAGGTCTGGAGAGCGGCAGGAAGAACACCGATGGTCAGTGGGGACAGGCCATCCTGGCGTTCTCCCCAAGGCACTACCCCACACCCCCTCCTTCCTGGCTGAGCCCCGCCCCCTCTGCGACGGGCTCCGGGCCTAGCCTGCAGAGACTCTCCCAGGCAGGGCTCCCCCTGCTGGCCCTTCCAGGCCCTGCGCCGCCTTGTCCCCAAGGCCCCAGCCCACAGGCTCTGGGCCACGCCTGCTCCCAGGGCACGTATGTGCTTATCAGCTGTGTCACTGGCCCTCACTCCAGGTGCCCTGATGGCAGGCACTCCCGTATTTCTGTGGCCCCCATGCAGCCAGCCTGGTGCACGACACCTAGCGGTGCTCAAAGGCGGACAGACCAGAGAGGAAAATGCGCTGGAACTTCCCAGCACACTCGCAAAGAGAAAGGACTTGGCCGCAGGGATCAAAGGA
>NW_021145518.1:0-4003 GCF_002837175.3 Physeter macrocephalus
TGAAATACTAGTCAAAATAAAAAGAAACTAACTATTGATACACGAAAAGCTTGGATATATCTCAAGAGATTTATTTTGAGTGAAAAAAAAAAGCCACTGTCAAAGATTACATACTGTATGATTCCAGTTATACAATGCTCTCTTTTTAAGCCACTTGAGATAGAATTCACATACCATACAATTTACCCATTTAGAGTGTACAGTTCAATGGCTTTTAGTATATTCACAGAACTGTGCACCATCACTACAATCAGTTTCAGTACATTTTCATTACTCTTACATAAAAACCCTGCACCATTAGCTGTCAGCCCCTTTTATCCCTGGCACCCCACCCCCCACTCTCAATCCAACAGCCCTAGGCATCGGTAATATACCTTCTGTCTCAATAAATTTGCCTATTCTGGATATTGCATATAAATGGAATCCTACAATATGTGGTCTTTTGTGACTGGCTTCTTTCACTTAGCATAATGTTTTCAAGATTCATCTGTGTTGTAGCATGTATTTGTGCTTCATTTCTTTTTATTGCTGAATAATATTTCATTGAATGGATATACTTTATAACAGTCTTGAAATGTCAAAACTGTAGACGTGGAGAATAGATGAGTGGTTTCCAGGTGTTGGAAAGGGGAGGTGACAGGGGCTACAAAAGGGTAGCACAAGGGACCCTTGTGATGGAACTGTTATGTATCCTGGCTGTGGTAGTAGTCACACAAATCCAGTCATGTGACAAACTGCAAAGAGTTAAACACACACACTCGTGCGCATACACACACCAGTGCATGTAAATCTGGTGAACTCTGAATAAGGTCAGTGATTGTATGAATTTCCTGGTTGGGATATTGCATTGGAGTTATGCAAGATGTTACCATTGGGAGGAAATGGGTGAAGGTCGTACTGAATCTCTGTATTACTTCTTAAAACTGCATGTGGATCTACAAGAGTATCGAAATAAAAAGTTTGTCTTTTTTTTTAAGTGCTTCATTAAGTCTGACCCACACTCAAGGCAAGGGGAATGAGGCCCCACTATCTGAAGGGAGGTTGTTATGGACAGAATATTTGCAACCCTCAGAAATTTTTATGAAGCCCTAATCCCCAATATGATAGTACTTAGAGATGAGGCCATTGGGAGGTAATTAGAGTTAGATGAGGTCATGGGGGTGGGGCCCTCAAGGTAGAATAAAGCCCTTATGGGGGACTTCCCTGGCAGTCCAGTGCTTAAGACTTCATGCTTGCACTGAGGGGGCCACAGGTTCAATCCCTGGTTGGGGAAATAAGATCCCACATGCTGCAAGCCACAGCCAAAAAAAAAAAAAAAAAAAAAAAGAGGAGGTAGCCGTCTGCAACACAGGAAGAGAGCCCTCACCAGGAAGTGAATAGGCTGACACCTTGATCTTGGTGTCAAGATCTTCCAGAACTTCCCAGCCTCCAGAATTTGGAGAAATAAATGTCTGTTTCAAGCCTCCCTGTCTATGGTATTGTTATAGCAGCCTGAGCTAAGACAGAGGACTAGCAAAGAAGTTAAACCTATCACACCAGAGATGTGTCATGGAGCGGACAGAGTTGGAGTTAAGCCTCTGCTTTGGAGTTGGAAAGAACTGAGTTCACAGGCATGCTAGTGACCTTGGACAAGTCCCTTGACTTCTCTGAACCTCAGAATGTCCTTCTGGAAAACGGGGATAATAAGGCTGTTGTGAAAGAGCCTTTTTTTTCCTTTTGGCTGCACCGCATGGCTTGCAGGATCTCAGTTTCCCCAACCAGGGATTGAACCCAGGCCACGGCAGTGAGAGCCCGGAATCCTAACCACTAGACCACCAGGGAACTCCCTGAAACTGCCTTTATACTTCATGACCCATGGCCTGGCAGCATGTAAAGTGGGTATTTGCTGTTATTATTATTTTTGTTATTATTGTTCATGTGTTGTTCACGCTAACTATACGGTGGAGCAGGCAGGGCCAGGTCTTCCACAACTTCAGATGCCAGGCTGAATGGCTTGGACTTGCTCTCCAGAGCACTAGGGAGCAATGGGAGGTGTGTGAGCAGGGGAGAGCTGGACAGAGATTCTTTGGGGACTGGGATGGATGACTAGGAATTGAAGGCAATTGGGACAGACAACTATGGCCCAGGTAGGTGATGGCCGTCTGGCCCTGGGTGACGGCCATGGGGATGGGGGCAGTGAGAGGAAGAGACACATTCAGGACAAGTACTAGGTGTGGGGCTCACATGGTGACCCGATGATCCAGGTTGAGAGGAGCAGTTAAGGGGGGGTGCGAGTTAGATCAGGATTTCAGTTCTGACCTTGCTCTGTACATACCCTTCCCTCTGCCTAGGATGTCTTTTCTTACTGTGCCTTCCTAAAAACTCCTACTGGCCCTTGGAGACTCTGCCCAAAGACCCCTCCTCTGAGAATCTGGTTTGCAATTTTCTGAGACGCGGGCTGCTCATCAGATTATCCTGTAAACATCTGAATCTCCGTGTAGCTCACTCATCCCTCCCCCACGGGAGCTTCTCGGGGTGGAGGGTGGGGCAGACCTTGGCTGGATCCACTGCCCGACCCTCCACACCCCGCACAAGGGGGCCTTTGCGCACCAAGAAGGAAACACGGTTTTCAGGACGTTGCTGCAGTTCAGGATTTGCCCGCGCGGAAGCAGCAGTGGACAGGTCAAGAGTCTGAGAAAGGCGCCCGGCACTCTGGCCCCTGCTGGGGGTCCCGGGCAGCTTCCGAGGTCAAGAGTTTAAGACTTTGTTTACCGGGTTTGGGGGACACCAACAGGATCCGGTTTCTCCCACCGGCAGCACCCACCAAGTAGCTGTGGTCCACAGCCCAACAGCCGGTGGAAATTATGCAAAACCTGTTCATTAGTCCCACCTCTGCTCAGAATTCTCCGCGGCGCCCACCTCCCTGGGGATAAAACCCCTCTTTCCTGCAGCCCCCAAAGCACTCGCACGCACCCCTTACCTCCCTGCCTTCGTTTCCTCCCACTTTTCCCCTCTGCTCCAACCACACTGGTCTTTGCGTTCCTCAAATCTAACAAACTCACGACGGTGTCTGGATTTGGGGCAGCTTTGGTGCCTAGAAAAAGCCATCTTTGTGGTTACTTTGCAAGTATACAGTCAATTTAAATTAGACCTTTAAAAACAGAGTTTCTCTTAAGTCGTCCAATTACAGCTATTATGTTACTTATACACCTGGCAAAGTGGACCATCTCTTTCAGAGAGGTCGTTGGATACATCTTTGGGTCCATTAAGAAATGCAGTGGGTTGAAATCTCTTAAATATTGCAGATGGCATTTATAAAAGTGTTATATTTGATTCTTTAATCTTAAATCCCTCCACCAAGCAAATGCTTCTGAAGTCCTTAGCGTTGCTAACAAGTCTAAAAATTAAACATATAAATAGGAGTTTGAAATATGTTCTTTTAAACATTCTGATACTGCTTCTTAATTCAGCCAAATTATCATATGACTTTTCAACTTTAAGTTAGCAGCCCAGGGCTTCCCTGGTGGCGCAGTGGTTAAGAATCTGCTTGCCAATGGAGGGGACAAAGGTTCGAGCCCTGGTCCCAAGAGATCCCACATGCCGCGGAGCAACTAAGTCCCTACGCCACAACTACTGGGCCTGCGCTCTAGAGCCCGCGAGCCACATTACTGAGCCCGCGTGCCACAACTACTGAAGCCCGCACGCCTAGAGACAGTGCTCCACAACAAAGAGAAGCCACCGCAATGAGAAGCCGGCGTACCTCAATGAAGAGTAGCCCCTGCTCGCGGCAACTAGAGAAAGCCTGCGCGTAGCAACAAAGACCCAACGCAGACAAAAATTAAAAATAAATAAATTAAGAAAGAAAAAAAACGTTACCATCCTGAAATCAATTAACCAGCTCTGGAAGGAGACACAAAAATCTGGTAACTTTTGTTCCCTCCAAAGCAGAGGACCAGAATGGGAAGGAGATTTCTCACTGTAAACTATTTAGGATTTTTTTTTTTTTTTTTTTTTTTTTTTTTTT
>NW_021145518.1:4041-7135 GCF_002837175.3 Physeter macrocephalus
AGCACAGGCTCCGGACGCGCAGGCTCAGCGGCCATGGCTCACGGGCCCAGCCGCTCCGCGGCATGTGGGATCTTCCCGGACCGGGGCACGAACCCACGTTCCCTGCATTGGCAGGCGGACTCTCAACCACTGCGCCACCAGGGAAGCCCCTATTTAGGATTTTTTGAATTGAAATTACAAGGGGGAGAGGACTTCAACTTTATCTCTATACTGTTTTTTTTTTCTTTCATAAAAAGGAAAATGTATATCTGAAGCAATTACAACATTTGCTTCTTCATGTGATGGTACAGGGGTGTTTTAGGATTATCTTCTGTGCTTTTCTGGGTTCTTTTTTTTCAACTTTGGTAAAATACAAATAACATAAAATTTACCATCGTCACCATTTTTCAGTATACAGTTCAGTGGCATTAAATACATTCACATTGTTGTGTAACCATCACCACCATCCATCTCCAGAACTGTTTTCATCTTGCAAAACTGAAACTGTCTTCATTAAACATTACCCCATTCCCCCTCCCCCAGCCCCTGGCACCCACCATCCTACTTTCTATCCCTATGAATCTGACCACCCTAGGGTGGAAGTGGAATCATACAGACCTTTGCTGACTGGCTTATTTCACTGAGTATAATAATGTCTTCAAGGTTCATCCATTTGGAGCAGGTGTCAGGATCTTGTCTATGTTTTTCAAATTACAGTTAATTAAAACACAAAAGCACGTTAAAAACAATACAAAAGCACATGCACATGATTAAAACAAATGAGACCTTTTGCAGGGCATGAAGCCGTAGCTTTCTCTCTGGGCATCTCCACGATTCTGAATACTGAATACGCTCCTCTCCCTCTAATCACCCACAGGTGAATGGAGCTCTCATCTGCTGATTTTCTGCAGCAGTGGATCAGGATTTAGCTCACAGCCGCCCTTTCCTTCCACCTGCCTTCCACACCAGTGCAGATCCCATACTTAGGTTCCTCTGATGGCCATCTTTGAAATTTTTCAGCAATATACTTACCTCTTTATTTCTTCTTCCACCAAGAGTAATTCTTTTCACTGTGCCAACTGGGTAATATTATAAGTGAGTGTTTTCAAGGCACTTTTTAAATTTTTTTTTAATATTTATTCATTTATTTTGGCTGCGTCGGGTCTTAGTTGCGGCACACGGGATCTTCGCTGAGGCACGCAGGATCTTTAGTCGCAGCATGTATACTCTTAGTTGCAGCATGCAGACTTCTTACTTGTGGCACGCATGTGGAATCTAGTTCCCCGACCAGGTTTCGAACCCGGGCCCCTTGCATTGGGAGCATGGGAGTCTTACCCACTGGGCCACCAGGGAAGTCCTTCAAGGCACTCCTTACATGCCAGGCACTCCTCAGTATTTCTACACGAATTCACGTGTTCAATACCCACGACAACCACAATCAGATCTCAGACAGGCACCCTTACTCTTCCCATTTTAGAGATGAGAAGCTGAAGCCCAGAAAGGTTAAGACACTCACTCCAGGTCACAGAGCGTTGCAAGTAGCAGAACCAGAGCTGCCTCCATTTACTTCTATTTTTTGTTTTGAATCTCACGGGGGTTGAGTAAGTTATTTCTTTCATGACCGTAGCTGAGGTTTATCAGAACTTGCCCAGTGTACACTTAAGGCTTGTACATATCATTGTATGTAAATTTCACATCAGAGAAAAGAACTGTAAACAAATATCGAATTCTAGTTAATGGTATGAGCACTGAAGCCTTGGCAGGGAAGTGTGCAGATGTCCGCAACATATTAAAATAGGTAAAGAGTAAGATGGATGAGTGAACGGATGGATAGATATTAAAGCAAATATATGCAAATCTTAATTGCAGTATCTAGGAGCAAGTGTGTGGGTGTTCGCTGGACAATTCTTTCAACTTTGCTGTGTGTTCGAAATATTTCAGAATAAGATACTGGGACCTCTGTCCCGTGATCCCCACAGGGAAACCTGTCTTCTCCCACCCAGACAAACAAGAGGCCCCTCAAATTCAATCTACCCACGCTAAGGTTTGTCCACTTCCCGAAAAATGGTTCCTCTCCCTGAGTTTCTTCCTTGGGTCTGGGTTCTCATTCTCCAGAACTGAAAGCTGGAATTTGCCAGAGATTCCTCCCTCTAACCACTGGGTCCCAAGATTTATCTTAGGGTGACCAACTATCCTTCTGATTTACCCAAGACTGAGAGGGCTCCTGGGATGTGGGGCTTTCTATGCTAAAATCAGGAAAGTCTCCGGCAAACTGGGATGAGCTGGTCCCCCAACTTCTTATTTCTGCCTCTTAAACATGTTCAGTTCATCCAAATTGCCACTGCCCTAGTCTATAATAATAATACACATAATAGTGATGATAATAATAACAAGCAGTGGCAGCTAGCTTATAGGGGGTGCTGGCTATGAACAAGGTCCTCTTCTGCATGTTCCATCTGTGGCGGGACTTTTGGTGCACACGACACTCTGTACTGAATAACTGTAACATCACCCGTGTTAAAGATGAAGAAATAAGGCACAGAGAGGTAAAGCCCCAAGCCAACAGTCACACAGCTAAATAACAACAGAGGAGCTGGAATTTGAACTCAGGCAGATGGCTGCAGAGCCCCCTGGCTCAACCACCTTTAAACAGCCATCCTGGAGGGCTGACCCAACTATACCAGCCACTTGTGGGGGGGACGGTGTCCCCCTCAATGTAGGCTCACCCTCCATCAACAATCATCCATGCCTTCATCAGAATGGTTATTTAGGTAAATACTGTTTTCCTGATTACAAAATCTTTACTAGCTTTTAATTTTTAAAGATGAATTCAGTAAAGTAGAAATTAATAATTTCCCAGGGCAACCATCCCCGGAAGATACCACTCTTAATTTTGTTCCTGTGGGCGCCAGAATTATTTCTTCTTGGTGAGTAGCAACCAAGCACTTGTAGTTTTGTATCAAGATATAGTGTGATAGGGCTTCCCTGGTGGCGCAGTGGTTGCGCGTCCGCCTGCCGATGCAGGGGAACCGGGTTCGCGCCCCGGTCTGGGAGGATCCCACATGCCGCGGAGCGGCTGGGCCCGTGAGCCATGGCCGCTGAGCCTGCGCTTCCG
>NW_021145518.1:7233-38306 GCF_002837175.3 Physeter macrocephalus
CACACACACACACACAAAAAAAAAAAAAAAAAAAAAAAAGATATAGTGTGATAGATAGATTGATTGATTGATAGATAAAAATTAATGGATGGATAGATAGAGATACAGATAGATATAGATAAATGGATAGATATACAGATAGGTAGATAGACAGACAGATAGATAGATAAAAATAAATGGATAGATAGAGATACAGATAAATGGATAGATGTAGTTAAATGGATATACAGATAGATAGATATAAATAGATATAGAAATGAGACTTCCCTGGCGGTCCAGTGGTTAAGACTCTGCACTTCCACTGCAGGTGGCGTGGGGTCGATCCCTGGTCTGGAAACTAAGATCCCCACATGCCGTGCAGCCAAAATAATAATAATAATAGATATAGAGAGACAGACGATATAGATCTGTCTGTGACGTGCTTTTTTTCCAGACTGATCTTGTAAAAACACAGCTTGGACCCTATCCTCCAAACATGTCACCCTCCAGATCGAGTCCACACTCCGGAGCTCCAGGCCATTAGCTCCTGATACCTCCCACCTCAGGCTCTCCTCACCACATGTACCAATCTGCTGCACACCTCCCTTCACTGACCGTGCTTGTCAGAAGTAATGCTAACTGCCTGCCCCGCTTCTGACCCCATCGAGTGGACATTTGTTGTCCACCCAGACCTGCTTTTGTGGGAATTCCTTGGCGGGGGGCGCGGGGACTTGGCAACAGTAGAGACAGGGGAGTAGGTGTTGGGTGTGTGTGCTAACTGAGTCAGGGTGTCAGGGTAGTCTGAGGAAGTGGCATTGAAGCCAACTGCTCAAGACAAGAAGGTGGGGGAGAGTGGGCCAGTGGCGAGCACCGCAAGTGCAAAGGCCCTGAGGTCAGAATACACTGTCCTTAGTGTGACTTGTGCGCAGTGGCCCCAACACGAAGGAGATGCACACATTGACATATCTCCAAGAGTCCTGGACAGATTATCAAAAACAACAACATTTGGGACTTTCCTGGTGGTCCAGTGGTTAAGACTCCCTGCTTCCAATGCAGGGGGCACAGTTTCAATCCCTGGTCAGGGCACTAAGATCCCACATGCCACGCAGCTTGGCCAAAAAACAAAGAAAACAACAACAGCAAAACAACAACGTTTAGATCTGAAGCAAGGTGTAAAGGAGTTAGTGGTATCCACTCAAGGGAAGAAGCCAGGAGGGTGAGGGGAAGCTGCACATTCAGACTGGAGGGAAGAGTGTGTCGTGCAAGCGAGTCCCTTCACTCCATCCTTCCCCAGATAATTCCTGAGCAGCTGTCTTTGTGGGCCCCAGATTCTAAATGCCAGAGAAACAGCAGCAAACACCACCGACGGCAGACAGTTCTTGTCGCCTCATTCGGGTGGGGAGACAGACTGAAAACAAGATAAGCAGAGTTTGGTTCATCAGGCAGTGATAAGGGCTACTGAGAAAACTACAGCAAGTTAAGAGGGAGTCAGGATGGGGGTGGGAGGAAAGCTTTTTAGATAAGTTAAAGGAACGTAAATACAGTGGGAGGGAGCCACGGGGGTAGCTGGAGAAGGAAGAGCCTTCTAGGAAAATGGAACAGCAAGTGCCAATGCCCTGAAGTCAGAGCGAGGGCTCCTATTCCAGGAAGGGTGAGAAGGCCAGAGGAGTGGTGAGAGCTGGGGCAGAGAGGGGAGGGGAGGGCAGGGAGGAACTCAGCCATGGGATTGACGTTGGTGTTGGGAAGCAAGGCAGGAGTGGAGGGGGAGGGAGGCTCAGAGCCAAATCCTGATCCACCTCCACAGAAAATCGCAGAAGCAGGCTCCCCTGGGTGAATGCAGGGAAAAGAGTTTACTCCGAACCCCAGAGGTGACCAGAGAGATATAGCCAAGGGTTCACAAGTTTCACTACACACTCCGCAAGAAGTCTGATTTCTTTTCCTGTGCATGTGCTTTTGTACTTTTTAATTTAAAAGATATAGAAAATGTTAACATTTGACAAACTTAAAAAATGGTATCAGTAGGGAATTCCCTGGCGGTCTAGTGGTTAAGACTCCACGCTTCCACTGCAGCGGGCGTGGGTTTGATCCCTGGTCGGGGAACTAAGATCCCTGCGTCATGCAAAGCATGGCCAAAAAAAAAAAAAAGTGGTGTCAATAGCATCCCATTTTTCAGAAGACACATGTAGGCATAGAAAAATTAATGGAAAAAAATTACTGAATAGTCACTCTCTAGGCAGACGAGTGTAATCATTTTCCTTGTGCTTTTCAGTATTTTCCAGCGTTTCTTTAAAGACCAGGTAATACGATACGATAATAAATATTATAATTTTGTGTGATCTCAAAAAATTACAGAAAGCATAGAAGATAATCCCTCAAACACCCCCAGACCTGCCACATGAAGAAGCAAATGTTAACATTTGGTCCTAATTGCTTCAGATAATTTTTTTTTCCCTTCTCTGTGAAAGGAAACAGTAGGGATAAAGTTGAAGCCCCCTTCCTGACACTACCTTGTCCCTGAGCCCCAATTCCATTCCTCTTCCTGTCTCCCCAGAAAACAGTCACTGCCCTGGATCTGTGATGAGGTCTTTGTTTCCCATGTTTACATTCAGACCACAGATACCTTAGAAGGAAGTTTGCATTTATTCTGCTGGCAAAATAACAGTGCTTTTCAAGCAAAAATCCAAACAATACATAAAGTATAAAATGGAAAGAGAATGCCCCACCCCACCCCCAAAGAATGGAAAGTAATTAACAGCGAGAATATAAATTTCGCCAGCTCGTGGGGCCCCAGCAGAGCAGGTGTTTCCTATCTGTCTTGTTCCCTGCTGGGTCTGCCAGTACTGGGCATACAGCAGGTGCTCAGTGCATGTCGAATCCATGTTTAAGTTTCTTGGATCGTGCTTATTTTCAAAGTAAACTGTTTTATTTTGGAGTAATTATAGATTTACAGGAAAATTGCAAAAAAAAAAAAAAATGCAAAGAGTTCCAACATACACCTCGCTGTCGTCTCTATGGCCAGAATCATCTGGAACCATGATCTACCTGGAACCTATACGCGATTCTGTTTCTTAGTTGTGTTACTATTCACAAAACTCCAGGCTTTGTTTGGATGTCACCAGTTTTTCCACAAGTGCCCCTTTTCTGGCCCAAGATCCCACATTCAGTTCGTCCTCCCGGCTCCTGGGTCTCCTCCAGTCTGTGACAGCCCCTCAAAGGTTGCTTTTTCATGACTGGGCCATTTTTGCAGAGTTCTAGGCAGGTATTCTGTAGACTATCCCTGGATTTGGGTGTATCTGGTATTTTTCTCATCATAAGCCTGTGGTTACAGGTGACTGGGGAGAAACCCAGGAGGTGAGGGGCCCTTCTCATGACATTATGTCAGGGCCACGTGATATCAGTAAGACATCACTATGCTGTTCACCTGGATCATCTGTTAGGGCGGTGTCTGCCAGGTATCTCCACCAGAAAGTTCTCATGTTTCGCTTTCCCATACTTTACTCTTCAGATGGGACTAACTCTTTTGCCTCCCGCCCACCTTCAGAAGGAGGCGGGAAGGGTTGCAGCCCCAGCACCTGGAGGGGTGTTTCAACTTAAATTATTTGCAATTCTAAGTAAGATTGGACTCTTCTGCCCTCACACCTAAAGACCAGGAAACTGAGGTTGAAGATGACAGACTTCCTCACTAGAGGGTGGCGCAGCCCGGGGCTGAGGCCCCACCCAGCGCTGAGATCGTGGGGGCCGTGGGCGCCCCAAGTGCGCAGGCAGGTGGAGACTGCCTGCGTGGGGACAGGGGGAGGAAATCGGGTCCCCGAGCCACCCTGCCCGCCCGAGCTGCAGCCCAATCGGCAGGTCTGGGCCGCCCTCCAGGGAGAGTTACCTCCTGTTACAGAAGTGCTCCCCGCAAGCGTGGTGGCACGCAGTGGCCCAGCAGCATCCCCGGGCGCGGCGGCCGGGCCAGGAGGCCCAGGCGCCCGCGCTTGCCGCCGGGGATCACCTGGGCCGCCCCCTGCCCGCCGGCAGGGCGGGATAGCTGCCGCCTCCTTAAAGCCGGGGCAGCCCCGACGGCTAGCACCCCGCACTCCTGCAGCTCGGCTCCCGCGGCCGCGCCTGGCCTTGACCCCTGGCCCAGCCTTTGCCAGGTGAGACCGACCGGGCGGCGGGAGGTCTCCACCCGGAGGAGGGGTCTCCGCCTGCCCTCGTGACCCACTTCCTGTTTGTCGGGGCTGCGGGGGCGGGAGGAGCGAACAGCCAACCTGTGTCCTCAAGCCGTGAATGAGGGGCCCCCATCCACTGTCGCAAGAGGCTGTAGGGAACCAGCGTGAGTGTGCAGGGGGCAGTCAGGGCCGGGAGGAGGGAGGCAGGGAGGGGAGGGGCAGCTCAGAGCGGCCTCAAGTGCAGGGTCCCCGCTGCCCCATAGCCTGGCCCCCTGCCCTCGGGGTCTGAGGGTCAAAAGTCTGTGGTCACACGGCTCGTCACCAGCTGCCTCCTGCCTGGGTTCCTCCTGCAGGAATGGGGGGTGGGGCAGAGAGGAAGGTGTGGTCAGGACTTCCTGGAAAAGGGAGCCCCTGCTGTTTGGGGGAGGGGGGGTGTGACCCTGGGACTCGCGCTCAGATGTTGTCAAACACACCTCACGCACCGGACCTACAGCTCAGCTGAGAGACACAACACATAGACACACAGCTCGGCTCGGGCACAAGACAGGGACACACAAGT
This sequence comes from Physeter macrocephalus, assembly GCF_002837175.3. NCBI lineage: Eukaryota > Metazoa > Chordata > Mammalia > Artiodactyla > Physeteridae > Physeter > Physeter macrocephalus. Next base: position 11,926 of record NW_021145518.1, read on the forward strand.
CCTCGTCTCACACACACAGTTCCACTTGAGGACGCAGGCGCGCGTCACAGGCTTGCCACACAGGCCTTGCCAGCTCAGTGTCCACGGCCACGGGGACATGGGACTCCCAGGCACACAGCAGACATGTGACCGAGGCAGGCACGCTTGGCTACACGCAGAAAACAGCTCAGACACACCCAGGCACTGGCAGACAAACACGTCCGGGGAGGACACGGACACACACATGGGAGGTGCCTGGCCGGAGGGCACAGATAGAGCTGCGCACACAGCACACACGAGGCCCACGACACAAACGCGCTCCCGTGGGCAGACGCAGAGCTTGTGGGGCAGGCGCGGCTGCACTCATAGGCCAGACACCCCCCCCCACCCCCACCCCCACCCCCACCCCCGCTCTGGCCTCGAATCCCATGTCGGGCTGCCGGGGAACTAACTCCAAGGCTCACATGACCCAAGGGGAGGGCTTCTGGAACAGTTGGCGGAGAAACTGCATCATCCTCTCTAATGATCCATTTCCGCCCCCAGGGAATAAAGGCTCCGTGACGGCCAGTTCTGCTCTGGAGCTCACCTGCCTCTCTGAGCCCCCAGCCGACTGGCTTGTGCCTCCCCCAGGGTGAGTGCTGGGCCCCGCATACCCCCGCTTCCCCGCCCCGCTGGCTGGACCCTGCCCGCCCCTTGACCCTCCCAGCCAGCTCTTGCACTCAAGTCCCGGGAACTAGGGAGCCAGGCCATCCCTGCAGGGAGCCATCTCCTCCTTTCTCAGAACAGGGCAAGTGGGGATCTCTGAGGGGGCGGGGGGGCATGCTGCCCGTGCCCCAGACGCTTGTCTCTCCCCTCCCAGATGGACACGTGGACGGTGCTGCTCGTCCTGCAAGCGTCGTTGGTGCTCCCCCTGGTGCTCCCCTGGGCTGCCGGCATCAGTACCAACACCCGCGCCGCCCCCGCCCCTGTCCTGCGCTTTGTTGCCGTGGGTGACTGGGGAGGGGTCCCCAATGCCCCGTTCTACACAGCCCGGGAAATGGCCAATGCCAAGGAGATTGCCAGGACCGTGCAGATCCTGGGCGCAGACTTCATCCTGTCCCTGGGGGACAATTTCTACTTCACTGGCGTGCAGGATGCCAACGACAAGAGGTTCCAGGTGTGCGCCACTGGAGTAGGTGTGGAGGCGGGGGGACGCGTGGAGAAGCCACTCGACCTTTTGACTCCGGAGAGGGCAGAGAGAAGCTGACGCTTGTAGGCACCTAGCACACTCAGCGTCTCCCTTGTACATAGCGCCTGACTTGGTGGGAGCATCCGATGGCTGCTTGAACCTGCGGGGGTGGGGGGGGCTCCCTTCTCTGTCTGCTGCAGGAGACCTTTGAGGACGTGTTCTCTGCCTCCTCACTCCGCAACGTGCCCTGGTACGTGCTGGCTGGCAACCACGACCATCTGGGGAACGTCTCGGCACAGATAGCCTACTCCAGGGTCTCCAAGCGCTGGTGAGCCTGCCCCTCCTTCTATCCCTCCGCCAGCCTCGCTCAGGTGGGCAAAGAGATCTATCAGCCAGAGCTGAGCCTGGGGCTTCTCTGCCCAAGACGGGCGCCCACCACCTCCATCCCATCCACAGGAACTTCCCCAGCCCTTACTACCGCCTGCGCTTCAAGATCCCACGGTCCAACGTGTCCGTGGCCATCTTCATGCTGGACACGGTGACGCTGTGTGGAAACTCGGACGACTTTGCCAGCCGGCAGCCCGAGAGGCCCCGCGACCTGGCGATGGCCCGCACGCAGCTGGCCTGGATCAAGAAGCAGCTGGCGGCGGCCAAGGAGGACTACGTGCTGGTGGCCGGCCACTACCCCGTGTGGTCCATCGCCGAGCACGGGCCCACCCACTGCCTGGTCAAGCAACTGCTGCCCCTGCTGACCACGCACAAGGTCACCGCTTACCTGTGCGGCCACGATCACAACCTGCAGGTGAGGGAACTGAGGGTGGGGCGGGAGCCTGGTAAGGGGTCCCCAGCCCAGCCACTGTGCCACGTGGCATATCGGGGTCCTCCTTCTGTTTGGGAGCCCCCTGAATGTCACTCTCTCTCAAACTCTACGCTCGCTAACCAGAAAACAGCCCAAAATTCCCTCAAAGCCGTCTCACGGGTCCCAGTTGACTACTGATTGCTCAGATCGATACACTCTCACCCGTGGGAAAACTGAGGCCCAGGACAGGAGGGGGTGGGGTATGTCCCTTGCTCAAGGTGACTCTGTGGTCCATCACAGGCCTGACCCTGGACTCAAGACAGGTAGACACCAAGCCCGTGGTCAACCTCACTGAGGGGCTGGGGGCTCCACTGACCCTGCTTCCTCTGTCCACAGTACCTTCAGGATGAGAATGGCGTGGGCTTCGTGCTGAGCGGGTCCGGGAACTTCATGGACCCCTCGAAGAAGCACCTGCGCGAGGTCCCCAACGGCTACCTGCGCTTCCACTACGGGGCCGAGAACTCACTGGGTGGCTTCGCCTACGTTGAGATCAGCCCCAAAGAGATGAGTATCACTTACATCGAGGCCTCGGGCAAGTCCCTCTTCAAGACCAAGTTGCCAAGGCAGGCCAGGTCTGAGTACCAGCACCGACGGGGGCTCCACGCCAGGGCCTGAGTTAGGGGCGCCTCCCTGCTGGTGGGTGAGTGGGCCCCGCTTGGACCCCCTGCCCACGGGCAGGCTTTCTCAAGGGCCGGTGGTGCTACGGCAGAGCAGGAAGGAGAAGGACAGATGAGAAACTGTGGTGCCACATGGCCTTTGTGACAAGGATGCCCACATACGTGAAAGAAGCATGGACACGTGTTCCGGCCAGAGTGCCAGGCCCCTTGGCCGGGCTCGCCCAGCCTGAGTTCCGGGCATTGGGGGACAGGGAGGGAAAGCCCTCCCCTGGATCAGGCATCCTCTGTCACTGCCAAATAGTCAATAAAAAAAATAGTTGCAAAGGCTGAACTTGTATCATGAGCATCCCTTTCCTCACCTCACTGGCGAGATGCATCACCTGGGTTTGAAAGGCTCGGGGCTCCCCCACTTGCTGGTCTGCGTCTCCATCTCTAAGCCTCATCCATAACCAACTGGCCTCATACATGGATGCAATTTTAAGTAAAGACCGAACACAAAGAAGGGTCCAGTGTGAAGCAAGCCTTCCTCCCCCACGCTCACCTTCCTAGGGACAGCCATCATCATGTTCTTTCCTTCCATAATGAAAACATCCTCCTTTTTTCACACAAAGCATCACAATGTATACCCAGTTCTGCGTGCGTTTTTTTCTTTTTTCCTTTTTTTTTTTTTTTTCCGCGGGATCTTTGTTCCCAGGGATCGAACCCATGCCCCTCACAGTGGAAGCACGGAGTCTCAACCACTGGACTGACAGCGAGGTTCTTTTTTTTCTTCTGGGGTGGGGGGTTCTATTTAACCACAAGTGGACTGTTCATATCAGAACATTCATTTATGTTCATTTCACTGTGGAATCGGTGCTATTCATATGGTTCGAAAATCTAAACTGTAGAAAGGTAAAATATCTCACCCCCTTCCCATCTGTCCCTCCACCTTTCCTGAAAGGAAATAGCTTTTTGTAAATGCCTTGGGCTTCCTTGCAGGATTTCTGTGTGCAAATGAAAGCAAACCTGAACGGTTTTTTCCTCCCCTTTCCCACCGATCTGCACCTTGCTTTTTTGGTTTTGGTTTTGTTTCCTTTTTCAAATCAACTTCATTGTGGTCTAATTGACACATTTTGAAAGTCTGCAGTTCAGTAAGTTTCGACAAAGGCACACACCCACAAACCCACCACCACAATCAAGATAAAAGCATTTCCTGCACCCCCAAAGGTTCTCTTCTTCAATTTGCTGTTTCTGCCTGTTGTACCTGGAGATCTGCCCATCAGCCCTCTGGGGGAGCTTCTTTCTGCAGCTACAGAGGCCCCACTGTGTGCCAGTCCCCAGCTGTCTGTCTACACAGCCATCTACTGAGGGTCGCCTGGATTGCTTCCAATAATTTTGCTATCCTCAAACAATGCTGCCATAAATGACCCGCACATTCTTTTCCTACATATGCAGTTATGCTTGTAGGATAAACCAAATACATTCCCAAGAGCAGGATTGCCCTGCTTTTTGACAGCCATGGAGTTTCTGCCTTATGTCACCAGCTCCTTGCTGGGGCCTGCGGAAATCTTTTCCAATCTTTCCCTCTTACCAACATAGTTGCAGTGGACACACCTGGACCCGTGCTTTTGCACATCTGTGCAAGTACGTACGGAGGAGAACTTCCAGAAGCAGAATTATTTCAGGGCCTGTTCCTGCCGAGGAACGCTCAAAGCAGAATGCTCACCCTGAACTGAAAGCTGCAGAGAAACCCAGTTCCCCTCTGGGCTTCTGAGTTGACTAACACCCACCACAAACAGCCTGAGCCAGCCAGTCACAGGAACTGCTCTCTTGGCCTGCCCTCAACGGCCACTTCAGCTGCTACGGGGCCAGGGACCCAATTGTTTGGGTCCAGCTGCCTGCCCACCTAAATAGAATGAAATAGCACCCTGGGTAAAATAAGTGAGGTTACTGAGTTCTGGGCAATGGGGGTGCAGCTGTCTCCTGAATCAAGCATCCTTTGGTCACTGCCAAATAGTCAATAAAAGAATACCTGCAGGGCTTCCCTGGTGGCGCAGTGGTTGAGAGTCCGCCTGCCGATGCAGGGGACGCGGGTTCGTGCCCCGGTCCGGGAAGATCCCACGTGCCGCGGAGCGGCTGGGCCCGTGAGCCATGGCCGCTGAGCCCGCGCGTCCGGAGCCTGTGCTCCGCAGCGGGAGGGGCCACAACGATGAGAGGCCACAACAGTGAGAGGCCCATGTACCGCAAAAAAAAAAAAAAGAATACCGGCAAAGCCTGAACATGTGTCATGAGCATCCCTTGCCTCACCTCCCTGGGGAAAGGGACTTGATGGAAGTGGCACCTTCTGTTTGCTACTTTGTAGCAGTCAACACTGCTGAATTTGTTACAAGGTAACATGTGTTACTATTAAAATTAAGCAAAGCTGTCTTACCAGAATGCCAGCCCTGAGTTCCTTCCAGCTGACATTACCACCCACCAAGCTCTATGCCAAACTAACCCGCCATCCCTTCTAATCCTGACCCAGGAGGAAAGGGCCAGCGTCATCCTGGCTTCTCAGAGGACAGAAGCTCAACAGGTTAACTCAGGTGCCCAAGGTCATATCCAGGAAGCGTCAGACCCTCAATCGTAACCACGACAGTCAAGGCAGCTCACGGCCACCCTGCCTCTTCCCACTGACTCAGAGGCTCCAAGCAGGCAGGGGTCTGAATCAGAAGTCAGCCCAGTGTCCCTGTTTGCAGGGCCCAGAGTGTGGAGTTAGCCCAACATCCCAGTTCACAGGGCCCAGAGGGTGGAAAGGAGAAGTGACACATCCAAGCTGACACAGGGAACTAGTGGCAGGGAGGGGGATTGGCCCCCCTCCTCCACAATGGCCAAGCATGTCTACCAAGCACCAAGGACCAAGTCCTGTGCCAACTCAAGGAGCACCCAAAGGAATAAGGCAGGGTAGACACATGCCCTCCTAGAGGGCTTCCTTCCAGCTCAGGGGACAATGTCAGCCAGCACACGGCCATGGGTAGAAAGATTCCTTGTAGGAAGCAACCTAAGTGTCCATCGACAGATGAATGGATAAAGAAGATGTGGCACATATATACAGTGGAATATTACTCAGCCATAAAAAGAAATGAAATTGAGTTAATTGTAGTGAGGTGGATGGACCTAGAGTCTGTCATACAGGGTGAAGTAAGTCAGAAAGAGAACGTAGAGAATGGACTTGAGGACACAGGGAGGGGGAAGGGTAAGCTGGGACGAAGTGAGAGAGTAGCAGTGACATATATACACTACCAAGTGTAAAATAGATAGCTAGTGGGAAGCAGTCGCATAGCACAGGGAGATCAGCTCGGTGCTTTGCGACCACCTAGAGGGGTGGGATAGGGAGGGTGGGAGGGAGACGCAAGAGGGAGGGGATATTCGGATATACGTATGCATATAGCTGATTCACTTTGTTATACAGCAGAAACTAACACAACACTGTAAAGCAATTACACTCCAATAAAGATGTTTTTAAAAAAAAAAAAAAGATGCCTTGTAAATTACAGGAAATAAGAGGGCAAAACTCCTGAAGACCGGTCACAGAGTCTCATCTCCTCCCGCTTTTCCCAAGCAACTGCATCTGATTCAACCATCATGGATATTATCATCTCCCCACTCCCCTCCTCACACCAGGTGCTGGGCCTGGCACTGGCACCCTCACTCAGCCAGGAGGTTGTTAGTGGAGAGTCAGGCCACATCCACCCACTCAACAGCCTCCAAGGCCAAGACTCATGAATACCAAAGTGAGAAAGCTGCCTTGCCAAACAGCAAAACGCACTGTCATCAAAACAGCATGACCCTGGCTCCGGGAAAACATCCAGAGGGAATCCAGAAACAAATTCAAGAACACATGGGAACGTGATGTGGGTTAAGGTGGCATTACAACTTCCCAGGAAAGATGTTATCTGCCTTGTCGGTTAGCCCAGAACAAAACACAACCTGAACCCTACTTCAGACCGTATACAAAAATGAATTCCAGAGGAATCACATGTTTTAGTGTAGAAATAAAATACAGTAGAGTAAATCAACTACCCTCCAAAGTAAAATAAAAATTAAATTTAAAAAAATACAGTAGAAAACGAACATCCACACAAAGATCTGAATGAGACAGTACATAGTAGCTTTATTCATAATTGTCCCAAAATGGAAACAACCCAAATGTCCATCAGTAGGTGAAAGGATAAACAAACTGTGTCCATCCATACAACGGAATACAACTCAATGATAAAAAGGAACAACTACTGATAAACACAACATGGACATAGGGAATTCCTTGGCGGTCCAGTGGTTAGGACTCCACACTTTCCAAGGACATGGGTTCAATCCCTGATGGGGAACTAAGATCCCACAAGCAGTGTGGCCAAAAAAAAATGGACACATCGCAAACGTACTGAGCTGAGTAGAAGCCAAATTCAAAACGCTACGTTTTGTATGATTCTGTTTATGTGACTACCTCAAAAACACAAAGCTATAGGAACTGAAAACAGATTAGTTGGTGTCAAGGGCTGGGGGTGGGGTAGGGATTGACTACAAAGAGACATAAGGAAACTTCTTGGGGGGATGGAAACAGTCACTATCATGATTGTGGTGATGGTTTCACAGGTGTATGTATATGTCAAAATGTGCAGTTTATTGTCTGTCAATTATATCTCAATAAAGATGTGAAGGAAGGGAGGAAGAAAGGGAGGGAGGGAAGGAGAGACAGAGAAAGAAAGAGAGGAGAGAAAGAATGGAAGGAAGGAAGGAAAGGGAGAGAGAGAGAAGAAAGGAAAAGGGAAAGAAAAGACACAGAAAACCTGTGAACCTGGCAATCATGACTACGGCAGAGTCACACAATAATTATCTGTATGTGTATTGACCACTAAGTGGAAATAGTAAGTTGCAAGGTAACATGTATGGTATGATCCCATCCTGTGTGTATCCACGTTTGTACAAGCACGGAGAAGGGGTCCTCCAGAGAGGCACTCACTGCCAAGGGTTAAGCTTGGCAGTTCTGAGAGTAACACTGCCCTCTAGAGGACTTCTTGGAGATAGGTCTATTGGGAATACATCGATACATCTCTTGACAAGTTATTTTCCTAAACGCTCCAATGAAAGAGCTCTTATCAAGACTGCCAGGGACCAAACACTTGCCAAAGTCAACAGTCAATTCTCTTTCCTCATCTTACTCAAACTCGCAGCCACATGTGACACAGCTGATCACTCTCCTCGTCTTGAAATACCTGCCTCTGGAGGCTTCTGGGAGAGGGCAACCCACTTCCTCCTCCTACCTCACTGTTCTGCACAGTCTCTTGCTGGCTCCTCCTCCTCCTAACCTCTAAGGCTGGGGAGCCCTGGTGTCCTTCTTAGCCCTCTTCTTTTGCTACACTTTGCCCCTTACCCCTGAAACCATGTGACCTCCTCTGGCCCCAAGACTTTAAATAACCTCCATATGCAAATGACTCTCAAAATCACATCCAGATCCTTCTCCTGAGCTCCTGGCTTCCCTTCCAAAGGCCCCTTCCAGAGCCCCTCTCGCTTGTCTCAGACTAATCACAGCCAAACACAACCCTTGACCGCTCCTCCAAATTATCTCTCTTGAGCCTTCCTCATCTGAGTAAGAGGCAGTGCCCAGGGTCTCCACCGTTGACACTCCTCTCTCCTTCACTCCCTCTTAAGTTCTATAGGTGCTACTTCTGTCTGTGTGACTTCCACTCAGGCTTTGGATTCCATCCTGAGCATCGGCCTCCCAGGGAAGCCTTCTCTAACCTCTTGTACTAGTTTGGCAGCCCCCTCCACCATCACATGCTCTGAGATCCACACACTCCCCTCTGCTGCGCTGAACAGTGTAGCAACTGATCCTTTATATTTCTGTCCAGCCTCTTCACTACATGGTGGGAATTGTGGAGCTCTGTTTTCCCCTCCCCCAGCCCCTACCTGCCTGTCCAATCTCATGTATTATAACTTCGGCACTCAAAGTGTGGTCCCGCAGACCAACAGCACGTATGGCACTGGGGACCTAGTTAGAAAGTCAGACTTCCAGGCCCCACTCCTGACCTAATGAACCAGAACCTGAATTACAGTAAGATCCACAGGTTCTTGTTAAAGTTTGAGAAGAACTTCTTACAAGCTTCCCCCGTTAACTCTGATTCAGCCATACTGGTATCTGCCGTTTCTTAGCACTAAGATATTTGAATGTGCCCGACATCGGGGAGACCCAGGTGAGCTGCGAGGAGCTGGGGCTTGAAGTGGGAGCGAAGGCACGTGAAGATGCTGCAGCCAAGGGAGAGGCTGCCTTTCCAGTGCTGCTATGGCCCGGTCCACCGCTCCTGAAACGCGGGAACTGCCACCGCGGAAGCTCACTAGAAGTAGCGGCCACTTGCGCACCAACTGTGAAACGCGGTCCAGCCCTCGCGCACGCGCACTACGATCCCGTCTCCGGGCCCGGAATGAGAGTACAGAGAAGACGTACTCTCTGTGCGTGCGCACACAGACGCTGAAGGAGGCGGGGCTTACTCGCTGGGAGGTACCGGCCTCGGGTGGGTGAGACTGAAGGGGAGGGGAGGGATTTCCGCTTCCGCCGGGAGCCGGAAGTCACTGTCTCCCGGGTGAACAAGGCTGTCGCAAAGAGCGTCGGCGAGTGCAGGTGAAGGTTCGCGCGGGCGGGCTTTGGGGCTGGGTGGGACTGGGCGCTCTGCGACTCCGGGGCGCTGACGGGGTCCTGGAGGAGGCCCCGAGGGCCCAGGGCTTGGGGGGCGGCCCATCGGGGAACTTACTCCCCCGGGTCCCAGCCCGCTGTTCGGAGGCCTGGCTTCTACCGGCGGCCGGCGGGAGGCGGAGCCGAAGCCTCGGTGAGCCTGGAGGGACGGCCCACCCGCCTCCTCTTGAGTCCCGGCAGGGTCGGTGGCTGAGCTCTTTTCCAGCCCCCAACTTGGCGCGCTTTGAACTCAGATCGCCACAGAAGTACAGTCCGAGGCCCCTGGAGTTTTATGTGCAGGCCAGACTCCCTTTTCTGGAGTGTGGTTGGCGGGTGCTGTAGTCACCGGGGAAAATGAGATTCTGGGGCCCACCTGTAGCTTCTGATTCAGGAGACTTGTTTATATTAAACAGTTATTGAGCTATTAATGCATACCAGGTACTGTGCGTGCTGGGGATTCAGCAGTGGGCAAATCATGCTCCCACCCGAACCCGCAGAACTGACATTCTAGTGCGGGGAGATCTGGGGTTAGGTTCAGAAATCTGCATTTTTTGAGCACTCCCAGGTGATTCTGGTGCAGGTGGTAACCAGGGCCAGGCTTTGGGGAAAAAAATTCAACAGAACACTACCCCTGTACCCCCGAAGGCGAGAGCCTGGGTTGCAGAACTGGCTACGCCTTACTAAAGCCTACTGGGTCTTGTAGGGTCTGGCTGCTGCTCTTCGGTTGCATCTCACACCCATCTCCCCATTATTCGCTCGGCTTCAGCTGTACCAGTCTTCTTTCTATTTCTCAAGAAAAGCTTCTTCTGCCTTGGAGCCTTTGCAGTTGTTATTTCCTCTGCCTGGACTACCATGCATGGTCGCCTTCTCTTATTCAGGCCTCAGCTTAAATGACTCTTACCCAAGGGTTCTTCCAGCTCCACCCTTAAGTAGCCCCGTCCCGGAAGTGTTCACTTAGCCCTGTTTCATTAACCTCATAGCACTTACCAATATTGAAAATTATCTCCCTTATTAGTTAGCTGAAGGGTCTGTCTTCCTCCGCTAGAATATCAGTTGTACAAGAGCAGATACCTTGCCTGCCTTGATTGCAGCAGTACTGTGGTTTACTGTAGGCCTGGCATTGGTCATTCATTCATTCAGTAAATCTTTGTTGAGAGCCAGCTCTGTGCCACGAGCTGTTCTAGGCGCTGGGTATACAAAGAAAAGACAGAAATCCCTGCCCTCGAGGAATTCACATTTGGAGGGTGCTGGGCAGAGTTAGAGATGGAGGGAGACCAGTGAGGATGCTGTTGTGATAATACAGGCCAGAGATGACTGGGACTCAAGACTCAGACCACGGAGCTGGCCCTGGGAGTGGTGAGAAGTGATCAGATGCTGTATGTCTTTTAAAGGTAGAACAGTAGGATCAGGATGGGATGAGGGGTGTGAGAGAGGGCGAAAGGAATTGAGGATGAGTCTAAGGTTTTTGGAAAGATGGACTTGCTGCCTGTGGAACAACACATTGAGGTGTTCGGAGCTCGGTTGTGGACAGGTTCTGTTTAAACGTTTGGTAGCACCGGGTAGGAGTGTGACTGAGGCAGGTGGCCAGGGGAGCCTGCAGTTCAGAGAAGACATCGGTGTAGAGGAGGCATTTGAAGCCCTGACGCTGGGTGAGATCTCCATGGAAATGAGTGGAGATGGAGAGGGGAGGGGTCCAAAGACTGAGCTTGTGGACTCACTATCATTAGCGAATTGACGGGGTGAGGATGGGGTTGCAGCAGCAGCAGAGACTGCAAGAAGCTGCCACTGAGGAAGGTGGGAGAGCCCTGTGAGAATGGTGGGAGGAGGAGCCGGTGTGTCCAGTACCCTGAGGACTGCCCCTTGGGGTGGACAGCATGGAAGGGGCTGTGGAGAGAGGGCAGGAGGGAACGCAGACAGCTCTGCTAGAAAAGCTCACGGAGAACCAAGGGGTGGTTTTTAATGATGGGAGAGGTCATAACAAGTGTGTTTGTTAATGATCCAGTAGAGAGAGAAAATGTGATGTTGGGATCCAAGGCACAAGGTAGCAAATTGTTTTTGTGGGGAGCGTGGACGTTCTTCCATAGCAAAGGAGAGAAGGTTGAGTGAGTGGTCCTGGGGACTTGTGGATTGTGGATGTTGTCTGACTGCTTCTTTTACTCAGTGAATTGGAAGCACCCTTAGTTAAGAACAAGGATGTTGCATAGAGAGTGGTCTTAAATATCAATGAAACTCTGGTCTTTATATGGCAGGTTGCTGACCTCCGCTGTCACGGAAGAATGATGCCAGAATCAGGGTGGGGCAGGGGGAGGACCACTTGACCGCTTCCTAGAGCGTCGAGCCGGAGGGACGCGTGGATCCCACGAGTCGCTGACTTCTGCCCCCATCCTCCCACAGGTTTGCCCTCCTGCAGACATGGGGCGCAGAAAGTCAAAACGGAAGCCACCCCCCAAGAAGAAGATGACAGGCACCCTAGAGACCCAGTTCACCTGCCCCTTCTGCAACCACGAGAAGTCTTGTGACGTGAAAATGTGAGCGGGGCCCAGGATCCCACCTCACGGGGCCGGCCCTCTCCTTACTCAGTCGGGAGGTGGCTTACCCCCACCCCCACCCCCACTGTCCTCCATTCTGTCCCCAGCCTTCCTGGTTAAGGGGATTGTCACCCACAGACACAGGCCCCTTCGTTCACTAAGTCCCTGCATCTCCTCCCGTTCCAGGGACCGGGCGCGCAACACCGGAGTCATCTCTTGTACCGTGTGCCTGGAAGAATTCCAGACGCCCATCACTTGTATCCTTGGGAACCCGGGCTTTTCCCAGGGGACGGGGGCGGGCCTTCAGGGCTGCTCTGCCCAGAGTGGGCTGCTCAAGGGCACCCAGCCCTGCTGCGTGCCCTGGTGGTGTGGCCACCGAGAGGAACCAGTGCCACGTGCTGACTTACGTGGGGTGACAGGCTTCAGGGCAGGGGTCTGGCTAACAGCGTGAGCAACAGAAGTATGTATAGGAAAGGGGTCCAGTGCTACCAGTTGCCCTTGACTTCAGCGGCTCAGATCTGTCGGAACCAGTGGACGTGTATAGCGATTGGATAGATGCCTGCGAGGCAGCCAATCAGTAGCAACGCAGAGGACCCACTCCCTTGGCAGCCTCACCCGCTGGGTACCAATCCAGAGACATTCCAGGGTCCAGGGTGTGGGTCCAGGGTCTCTGCAGCCCTGTGTGTGTGTGTGGAGTGGGTGTGGGCATGGGTGTGAGTGTGTGTGGCTGCAGGTGTGACTGTGGGGGTGTCCTCGTGGGCATGGGGTAGAGTTGAAGGGTTGCTGGGCCCCAGGGGCCTGAACTGCCTCCCTTGGCTCCGAAAGCCTTTGACTTGCTCCCTCCTCTGGCACCTGGCCCCCTGGCTTTGGGGCCCTGGCTCCTCCAGGGACCTGTGTCCTGACATCGTAGGTGAGGGCAAGCCCAGCAGAGGCTGCCTCGGGACTCTCCAGCGTCTTCCCCCACCTCACCAGCACTTGTCCATTTGAACTGGACCGACTGCCCATCCTCCTTCCCTGCCTTCCGAGGCCTGTGGCCTGGGATTCAAGCCACAGCCCCACAGGCCCCCTGGCAGGGCGGCCTGTTTTCACATTTGGCCTCTTGTAGAGGAGGGAGGGGCTGGGTTGGGGATAGCTGTCAGTCACCAGCCCTTAAATAAAACAGTCAACGCAAAACTCCCAGCTCTCTGGTTTCCTGGGCTCTGGGTCAGACCCAGGGGCTGAACGAGGGAACGGGGGAGACTGAGGCATTCAGAGGTGGCCTGGTGGGCCATTGGAAGTGGTCAGTCCTTCAAACTGTCCAACGTTTTATCCACTCTACAAGCATTCAAGGTGAAACCAGGGCAGTGCTGGGCTCAGGGGACAGGGATGAACCCACAGACACCTGGCCAGGCGTTTACAGTCACAGCAGAAACCGGGGCCAGCAGAGCCCAGGGTGGGCGTTGGGGGGGGGGTCAGAAAAAGGCTTCCTGGGGGGTGGGGGACGGTGGGGAGCACTGGAGAAGAGTAAGGGACCCTTGTCCTAGGGTCGCGAGGAGTCTCTCGGAAGGCTGGAGGTGGAGCCAGATGCACGCGTAGGGTGGAAGAAGAAATGTTTGGGCTTTGTCCCTGGCTCCTGGCAGGAAGCTTCTAAAACCCTTGGAATTTCCTGAGCAACTGGAGTACTTTTTGTCATCCATAAGGAACCCCTTTTGATCACAGGTGAGATTATGCTAATGAAGTGACTTAGAGTGGGACCCTAGATAGTCCCAGGAAAGGGCACGATGCAGAGTAGGAGCTCAGCCACGCCCACCAACCTTCGGGAAGGGGAAGGGACCTACAGATGAAGCACGATCTGAGGACAAGATTTGGTGAGCTTCCACCCTTGGTGAACACTGGGAGGTGCTGGGACACTTGGAGAGGGCATGGAAGCTCCACCCTCCTTCCCCATACCTTGCCCTAGGCATCTCTTCCATCTGGCTCCTCCCGAGTTATATTCTTTTATAATAAACCATTGATGTAATAAGTAAAATGTTTCTCCGAGTTCTGTGAGCCACTCTAGTAAATTAACCAAATCTGAGAAGGCGGCGGGGGTGGGGGGACACCCCGATCTCCAGCTGGTTGCTCAGAAGCACAGGTAACAACCTGCACTTGTGATTGGCAGCCTAAGTGGGGGAGGGGCAGTCTTGGACAGAACGCTTATCCCGTGGGATCTGATGCTTTCTCCAGGTAGAGAGTGTCAGAACTGAGTTAATTGCTTGGTCGTATTGGAAAAAACACACCTTAACAAGGCTGATGGTGCGAGACCCCAGATGGTCTCGTGGTATGGAGGCCCTGACCCTGTGGCAGTGTGAGCAGGTCCATCTCCTCCACCTGGCCTCGTGAGCCTGGGCAGCAAGTGACTTGTGCTTTGGCTTCCTTGTTGGCACAGTGGGAAGGACGATGGAACCTTCCTCCCAGGGCCACGCTGAGGATGGAGGCATCTGTCATGATTCCCGGCACGGTTCGGACACACTCGGACCCACCAGGGCAGCGAGGGATATGAACGGCCGAGAAGATGCTGACCAGGCCAGAAGCCCTGGCCACCAGGCCCAGCCACTGAGTCGGGCATGTGTCCCCCAGGGCCCTCTCTACCCTGACATACCCCTCCTTGGTGCTCCCACCTCCCCCTCCAAGGCCCCAGGTGGGGTCCCCTGGCCGAGGCAGGACCCAGCAGACACAGGCAGAGTGGTGGACAGGCACCGGGGTGGGGGGGATGCCCTCTGGGGTCCAGGAAAAGGGGGCTCCTGCCAACCAGGGCCCGCCCACCCCAGTCTTGCAGACCAAGTGCTAATATGGTGCTGTTTTCCCAAGAAGGCAGGGCCCTAGGCCAGGCATGGATCCTCCTCAGCATAGCTTCCCCGAGCTGGCCCCAGTGGTAGAAGGACTTAGGGTAGCAGGACTTAGGGTAGCCAGGCCAAGAGCGCCTGGAATCCAGTTTACGAGGCCCCAGGGGCCGTGTGCGTCTGTGCGAGCGGGTCTTCTGATGTCTGTCTCTGCAGGTCCCCGCATTCCAGCCTCGACCCCTGCCCTGGGGAGGGAAGGGGAGAAGACCGCTGTGCCCCCAGCATGGCCGCACCCTCCTGTTGGAACCCTGGCATTTGATAGCTTCCGGGCAGGATAGCTGGGGCCCACATCACCGGGAGAGCAGGGTCCCCTCTGAAATGTGGGGAGGTTGGGACCTTGTCCAGACTTCTGGGATCCTGGGCTGGCAGGCCAGGCGCCTGGACCAGCTGTACCCTGCAGTCAGCTACTTAACTGCTCTGTGCCAGTTGGTAAAGGGCCATTGCCAAAGTGCCTCCACTGTGCCCATCCAAAGTGGGCACATCTTTCCAAAGGGCCCATTTTTACCCACTGCCCTGTCCCCTCCCACCTTCCCACAGTCTACTTCAGGGCTAAAGGGTTCTCCCTGCCCACAGGGGCCTCCAGAACCTGGCTGGTTGTCCATTGTCATGATCAGTACCAAATGTCATCCCCTGTCTGGAGGCATCATTTCATTTAAGCTCCCTGTGACCCCACAAGGTTCCATGTCCTCATTTTCCTAATGCGAAAACAGGCCTAGGGAAGGGAAGTGACTTGCCCAAGGTCACCTAGCTGGCAAGCTGCAGAACTGTGATTTACATCCCATCTAGCCCAGCCCGGCGCTTGGCCTCAATGCAACCCACAGACCCCCAGGGAAGGTACATGGGTGCTGAGCCTGTGTGTGTGTGTGTGTGTGTGTGTGTGTGTGTGTGTGTGTGTGTGTGTGTGTGTATTGTGTACCTGTGTGAAGGTTTATGTTTTTATGTGCCTTGAGTAGGAGTGTGTACTGCATGTGTATCTGTGTGTGAAAGGGTGTGTGCACTAAGGCTGTAGAGAGCGTGTGTACACCATACACACGAAGTGTGTGTGCGTGCGGATTTTGTGGGGGGGGGCGGCACATCCTGGGTCCAGCAAGCTCTGTGAGCTCTGTGTGTGTATCTTAGGGTGCATGTGAGTGTGTGTGCCTGTGCAGATGTGTGGTGGGAGATGGGGTATATCTGAGCAAGGCCACTTATGCGTGTGCTAGAGCCACACAGCCTCTGTGACAGAGCAGCCTGAGTCCTCAGATGACTTTACAGCCATTTATTGTGCTCCAGTGAAGTAGAAAAAGAAAGTGCTCGCGTTACAAACACCGCTGTCACATCCCTTAACGCCAGCTGCAAACCAAACCGCGTGTGTCCGCTGGGGGTCTGGGCATGCAGTTTGCTCCCACTGTGGGAATGGGGGAGGGGGGCGAGCCTGGGCTCTGGGGGCTTCGCTTGGGGGGGCTTCTTGTTCTGGGGGACCCACCTGTGGGGAGTGGGGGACAGCGGGGTAGCTTTGCTCAGTGCGTCCTTTGGGTGCTGTTGGGAACACCCGGCTCTATGTTGGACCCAGGGAGGAGCCCCCTTTCCCCCCCACAGGCCCCCCCAAGTCTGCTCCCCCCAAACGCTAACCCTGTAGGCAGGTGCCAGGGGGCTGGAGGAGCCATGCAGAGGGAGGGGGTCGGCGGGCCGGGCTGGGCCCTGCCAAGAGCAGCAGCCGGCCTCCCCGGGGGAAGGCGGGAGGCCCAGGGCCCTAGGCGGAGTTGTAGTAGTTGTGCGGGTGGTGGTCGTGGGCAGGCTCGCCCAGCTCTGGGTACTCGGGCGTCAGGCAGTACTTGGGGTCGTAGACCTGGCGGGGCAGCCCGTACACCGTCATGCCCCGCTGCGAGGCCCCCTTATTGCTGCCCATCTGCAGGCTGACGTTGAGCATGTCGCAGTGCTCCATGCCCAGCCCCGGCTCGAAGATCTGCCGCTTGGTCCCGGGAGCAGTCATGCCAGCCTACGGAAGGCAGTGCAGTCAGGCCGAGGGGACGGCGGGGGGCACAGCCCCACCAGCCCGCCCCATGGCCCCCCACGCACCTGGCTGGCTCCCTTGTTGGTGCCCATCTGCAGGCTGATGGTGGCCTGGTCCAGGGGCTGGTCTGTTCCCAGCTTGGGGTCGTAGAGGTGGCGCCGGGTGCCGTAGGCTGTCATGCCCTGCTGGCTGGCAAACTTGTTGGTGCCCATCTAGGGAGCCAGAAGGAGAATCACCCCGAGGCTTACAAATCTCACGGTGGGCCACGAGATGTAACTCATGTCAGCAGACACGTACATGGCCCTCTAGTGAGGCACTGTTTCCACCCTCAGGCTACAGACTGGAAACTGAGGCCCAGAGAAGGTGGGTCGCATGACTGATAGGTGGCCTGACTTCCAGGGTTCAAGTTCCAGCCCGGCCGCTCATCACGTGGGCAATCCTGGCAAGTAAGCTATCTTCTCCAGGCCTCAGTTTTCCCATCTGTATAAAGGGTATGCTGATAACAGTACCCACCCCCTACAGCTGTCGGAGGAGTGAGTTAGGGTATGGAAAAATGCCAAGCGTATAGTCTAGTAAAGGCCAAATATCCTGCCACCACCCCCACCCCCCGCCAAAGCCTGCAGGGACCAGGGTGCCCTCCCAGCCTCCTCCACTCCCTGACCCTCTGCTCAGCTCAGCACTGAGACCTGGGTGAAGAAGGGGCAGTACCTGCAGCCCGATGATGTTCCGCCCTTCTCTTAGCTTCTCTGGCTCAAATTTCCGTTCCTGCTTCTCTGCGTATTTCACTCCCACGTTCACCTTGTTCCCTTTCGTCTTGGCCTGGGGAAGGCGGGGGGTGGGCAGGGACTGACAAGGAAGCCCCTGGGCCACACTGTCCCCTCGGAGACCCTGAGCAGCACCTGCTTTCCCCTTCCCACCCACGCGGGGCTCAGGGGGCACAAGTGGCTCCCAGGCCCCATGCCCACCCTTCAGCCACGCTCACCATGCTGGCCAGGGCCAGGAGGGTGGACTGCACTTGGGTGTGGTTGGTGTTCTCGAACAGGTCGTTGGCCTCAAAGATGTCGTGGGGCCTCACCCCGTACTTGGTGATGGCCTTGATGAAGTTGCCGATGTTCTCCAGCTGGAGGGGAGCCGGTGGCAGTCAGGGGTGGGAGGGGAGTGGGGGTCTGGGTGGAGCTCTGAGGGGCTATGGGCCAGGGGCCGAAAGAGTTAAGAGAGTCTGGGCTCACCTGGTGCCAATTCTGGGTGGACTCATTAACCTTCTTCACAGAGCCTGGCTGGAGCTTATTGATGAACCTGCAAGACGCAGGGGAGGGCACTGAGGAAGGGGACCCCTACTGCACCCACCCAAGCCCAGCCCAGCGGGACAAGGGGTCAGGATGACAGTCAGTGGGCAGTATCCCTTTTTCTGTTTCCCACTGCAGTCAGCCCCCAGCTGCAGCCCCACCACAGACCATCTGCACACACAGGCAGGACCCAGATGGGAAACCAACCTCGGGGAGCTAGGCTCGTTCAGGTCAGAAAGTCTCCCGATGGAGGGTGTAGGGGAGTCTCCTGGGTGCACCTGCCTCGCTCGTGACCATGTTTCAATCTCCTTTTCTTTTGCGAACCGCTACACCTCGGAGAGCCCACAGCTCAGAACTGGGGCCTCTTCTCTGGCTACACTCACCCCCTTGATCTCATCCAGTCTCTTGGCATTTTTTTTTTTTTTATTCGCCACGCTGCGTGACATGTGGGATCTTAGTTCCCCGACCAGGGATCGAACCCGTGCCCCCTGCAGTGGAAGCGCAGAGTCTGAACCACTGGATGGCCAGGGAAGTCCTCTCTTGACTTTAAATGCCATTCATACGCCAACAACTCCCCAACATCTTCCTGCAGCCCACCTCTTACTCTCCATTCCAGCTCCCCACATGGGTGTCTCAAATCAAATGCACCCTACCTGGACTCCTGACACCCACTTCCCCCCACAGAACTCCCTCCATCCTTCCCGGCTCAGTAAACCCAGCCCCCAGGTCTCAGACAAAGCCCTCCGCCGCCCTTGACCCTCCTCTCCCTCTCTCTCACCCCCACATTCCATCCCTCAGCAATTCCTTTTACTCTGCCTCCTGAAGACTTCCAGAAGCCCACCTCCGCCCTTTTCTGAGCCACCAGTGTCTCTTTTCTGGGCTCTTGCCTTGACCTCCCCTTGGGCTCCCAGCTTCCACCTCATCCCCTCCAGATGCTTGTCATCCCGTGGCTAAAATGGCCTTCTTAAAACAATTCCGTTATGGTTTATCATAGGATATTAAATATAGTTCTCTGTGCTATACAGTAGGACCTTGTATAACTTTGCTGTACAGCAGAAATTAACACAACTGTAAATCAACTATACTTCAATTTAAAAAACAATTTCCAGTTCAAAGCACTCCCATAGTTTCCTATTGCCATGAGAATAAAAGCCTAACTCCATAGCATGAAGGACGAAGAGGCCCTGTACCATCTGGCCCCCAGCTAACTCCCTCCACTTCCCCTGATCACTGAGGCATGCTCCCACCCCAGGGCCTTTGCACTGGCTGTCCCCGCTGCCTGGCCCACTCTTCCCTAAGATGTCCTGCCGGCAACTTCCCTCACTTCCTCCAAGATTCTGCTTCAATATTACCTCTCCAGAAAGACCTCCCAGACCATTTTGTACAAAGCAGCAACGCTTCACCCCCCGACCCCCGTCCCCCATCCTTCCCAGCTTGACTCTTCCTCATGGCACTTCCCACCACAGGCAAGTATGTGATTATTTCATCAATTATTTGTTCAGTCACCCCCACCAGGACTAAAGCTCTGTAAGCTTTAGTAAGCGCCCCAAGTCGAGTCTGTTTTGTTCACTATCCCCAGTGCCTAGACCTGGCTGGCACACAGCAGGTGCTCCATAAATGCACCTCCTCCATAAATGGGTGGGTGGCCCTGCACTCTTTAAGGCCTGGGACACCAGACTGTCTCCCGATTCCTTGGATATGGTAGAACAACATCCCCCAGCCCCTCTCTTTATAGCAGCTAGGGCTTGGTAACGCTGTGCCTTCGGGAAACTTCCCTAGCACAAGCTCTGGCTCTTAGGGTCACCCTGCCCTGGGTCAGACTCAGAGAAAAAGACAGGACCCCAGCTGGACTCAGGGCCCCGCCCAGAAATAGGGTTGCAGTGAAATCTAGGAGGTGGAATCTGGAATCGGGGCTTGGGAGCTGTTGAGGGTTTTCCTCTCCCTCAGTGATTAGGTTCTGAGAGGGGGAGAAAATGAGGTCCCACTGAAATTACTGTGGCACGTCCCTCAGGTCACCAAGCCAGCAGTGGACAGCTGATGTGGCCCAATGCCTTTTCGCCGTGACCTCCCTTTCTTGGGACTCTAGATTCGGAAGTCATTTCTGTTGGAACAGCGTGGGACTTTGGGCGACGTGTTTTACCTGAGGCTCAGTTTTCTTTACTGTTAAATGGGCACAGTGATTATCTTTATATCTGATACCTCAAAACAAAGGTATCAGATATTAAGTGCCCAATCCAGCTCTGAGCTCTTGGTCATTTGAGGGGCTCAGGTAGTAGAGATGAGGGGTTGGGGGCAGCCCAAGGCAGAGCCTGGGCCATGAGCGCCCCACTCACTCGCAAAGAATGATGCCGTCTTTGAGGCCGTCCATGAAGTTGTTGCCAATGCGGCGCCCTGTCACCCCCTCGATCCACTCTCGAAGCTCCTGTTCCCGCTGGTGGTCGTACTTCTGGGCCAGCTGGCGGTGGGGGACACAGAGAAGGTGGTGAGGACGCAGTGGGGAGCAGGGTTGGCTCCCAGGCCCAATCCAAGATTCCCTAGGTCTGATCTCTTCCCTTGTCCCTTCCCAACTAAGGCAATTCTGTCCCAACGTCCAGTTGGGGGGGGAGGGGGTTGCTGAGGGCCAGTGTTGAGGTGGCACCTGCCCAGGGGGCCATTCCAGGCATTCTGAGGTTTGGCACCACAGAATGTGGATTAAGGGGTGGAGAACAAGATACTCAGAGCTGGGGGGCGGCGCCTGGCCTCTTGGTTCCCCCTGCAGACCAAACTTGGGGTTTAGCTTCCCCTGGCCCTGCCCCCCTCCTGGGAGCTTCAGGCAGGGGAGGAGGAGCCCTAAGGAGGTGCCCCCGGATGCCGCCTTGCAGGGGACTGCTCTGTCTTACATCTCTGTCTCAGTGTCTCTCCAGGTCCTCAGCCCTGGGGCCCCCTCTCTGGCTCGGGGCGAGGGCCTGTCTTTGCCTTACTCCTGGCCCCCTGCATGTCTGTATTTCTCTGTCTCTCTCCCCATGGCACGATGTCCTCAGTCTCTCTCCCAGCTCTGTCTGTCTTTCCTAGGCCCTGTCATCCTGTCCCCATCTCTTCGTGTCCGGCTGCGGGTGGGGCTCATAGCTCGTCCATCTCTGCTTTCATAGGTCTCTCTCCATCTCTCCGACTCCAGGTTCCCTGCCTCGGGTGAGGATGGGGCTCAGCCGTCTCTCCGCCTCTCCATCCCTGTCTCAGTCTTATCTTGCTCCAGGCTCGCCCTCCCCCATCCGTCCCTCTCAAGTCTCAGGCTTCCAGTATCTCTGCGTCTCTCCCCCACCTCTCCTCTCCCACTTTGCCCCCCCTCCGTTTCCCCAGAACTCTCTACCCCAGCCCAGACAGGCTCCGGGCCCCTGGGAGACCCGGTCGCCCCTTCTCCTGGGGGAGGGGAAAGGAGAGGGGACGGCCCCCTCACCTGGCCCCGGCCTTGCCGCCCCCCTCCCCATCAGCCCGGCTTTATAAAGCAAACCGGCCCTTATATAGCGCGGCCCCGCGGGCCGGGCTCCCGAGGCCGCCTTATATGGCGCGGCGGCTCCGCTCGGCTCCTGGGCCGGCGCTGGGGGGAGGGGGGGCGACGCTGGGATCTGTCTCCTGCCCGAGCACCCGCCCCCCTCCCGCCCCCTCCTCCAGCCCCGAGGATCCCCCCGACCCAGGTTCCCAATCCCAGCTCCCCATTTCCTGCCTGTGGAACCCTGGGAAAAGCCACCCTGAGCCTCAGTGTTGCCCTCTGTCAAACGGGGCTGGGACTCCTCCCCGGGCAGCGCTCAAGGGCTTGTTCCAGTGGGTTGGGGACTTCAAGCTCGCTGCCCTGGAGAAGCTGATCCCATGGGGGGCGCGTGCCGCAAGTTCAGGGGCTCAGTTCTGAATCTCTCTTATATAGGACCTGAGCTACTTGCCTCTTCTTTCTGAACCTCAGTTTACCCATCCATAGCATGAAGGCGATGTCCCCATGTCCTCCCAGCCCCAGAATTAGGAGACCCCTGCTTTGTCCCTAATGCCCACTCTCTGCCCATCCCCAGCTGTCTCCGTTTCCTTCACGATCTCCAACACCTTGGGGCCTCACCTCCCAGGAACCCCAGATCTGGAGCACTCCGCAAATTCTTTGTCAGGCTGGGGGGTGTGGGCAAAATCAAGTCCTTCCCCAGACCCCCAGAAACAAAAAGGGTTAACAGGGGACTCTAATCAAGTGGGGTTTCACAATGGGCCAACCGCCTCAGTTCACCTGTGACTGCCTGCATGCTCCCCCATTTCACACCCCAACAGGGGCTGAGGGCTCTGGGGTGCTCAGGCCAGGGAGGAAGGCAGTCCCTTCCCCATACTCGTCCTTTTTCTCTCTCAGGTTCCAAGTCATATGGGATAGGCAGGAAGGGGGTCCAGGGAACCCCAAGTGTGGAGCCTCTGGCCTGGCAGGGCAAGTGGGCTAGGTCCGCGGGGAGGCCCTCCAGCCCTACCTTGTTCTTGACCTCAGCTGACAGCCCGTAGGCGGGGCCTCGGTTGAAGTGAGCAGAGGACATGCTGGCTGATGGTGGACAGTGGTGGCAGCAGCTTTGAAGAAGGCGGCAGCAGCTGAAGCTCCGTCTGCAGCCTCTTCCCTCCTCACATGTTTTTGAAGCTCGGGAGGCGGCCCGGGCCTCTTCCAAGGCCGTCCCATTGGCCATAGAGGCCTGCCAAGGGGCGGGGCGCCCCCCACCTTGGCCAGCCCCCCTTCGTGATGTCAGGGCCTTGGTATTGGGAGCTGATTGTGTCATTGTTTCCACCTAGGGGGGCGGCCTGGGTTATTCTTTTTTGGGGCGGCGGGCAGCTTGGCCAGACAGAGACCAACCTTTCCCCACTCCCCACTGTTCATTAAGCCTCTGGCTGGGTCTCCTAGTCTCTTTGTGTCTGTCTCTGAGGCCATCTCCCCACATCTCTGAGGTCATCTTTCTTCGTTTCTCTCCTGTCTTGAGGCAGGACTACCACCTGTGGTAGTTTATGGAGCACCACCCTGGTTTTAAGTCCAGACACCAATAGTCTATAAATGTAAGCCAGCCCCTTCGCCTCTCTGAGCCTCTGTTGCCACATCTGTAAAACAGACTAATGATAGTGCCTGCTCATGACGGTGTTGTGAGGATCAGAAGAAATAATGCCTGGGACTTCCCTGGTGGTCCAATGGTTAAGAGTCTGTGCTTCCACTGCAGGAGGCACGGGTTCAGTCCCTGGTCAGGGAACTAAGATTCCGCAAACCAGGCGGCACAGCCAAAAAATAATGCCTCCAATATGCCCAGGGCAGTGCCTGGCCCAGGGAAGGACAGGGAATAGCAGTATTTCTGCTGAGAATCTGGTACCCCACTTCTGTCCCCTCCATCCCCTCATAAGGACCTGGGGGAGCAGAGACCCTGGATCTCACCCTCCCCATCCATCTGTGGGTTTCCTGAACCACGGAGTGGCTGTGTTAGTGGGTTCCAGGCCATGGACACCCCCATATATTCCTGTCCCAACCAGGCTGGCCTGGAAGGAACACCTGCAAGCAGCCCCGCCTGTCCAGATCTCACCCCTGTACCATAGGGGTGGATGACATGCCCATGTCATGCCATGTATGTTTAGGCCATGTTAGTGACACTTGTATAACATGTCAGCAACCATATCATACACTAATGATACATCAAGGAAATGCAATTTGCTGGCCACATGCTAAGGGCACAGCCGTGATGTACTAATAATGACAACAGCCCTTATGTTAGGCCCTGGTCCACGTGCTGTACATGTATCCACTCATACCTCACAACACCCTCAGAAGTGGGTGCTGCTATTATATGCACTTTACAGATGGGGAAATTGAGGCACGGGGGTGTGGAATCCCTTTCCCAGTGTCACACAGCTCACTAGTGACAGAGCAGTATTTGAACCCGGGCCTCTGCCCCTAATGCTATGAGGCTAAGGCAGGGTTTCTCAATCTTGCTACTGTTGACATCCCGGCTGGATAATTCATCGTGGGGGCGGGGGTCTGTCCTGGGCATTGCAGAACTTTAAGCAGCATCCCCAGCCTCTACCTACTCAGTGCCAGAAGCAACGCCCCCCCTCACCTTAGTCTTTTTTGTTTTGTTTTGGCCGCACCGCATGGCATGCGGGATCTTAGTTCCCCGACCGGGGATCGAACCCAAACCCCCTAGGGGGTCTTAACCACTGGACCGCCAGGGAAGTCGTTCCTCCTTTCCCCCCGCCCCACCTTAGCCTTGACAAACAGGAATGTCTCCAGAGGTTGCCAAATGTCCCTGGGAAAGCTGTTGGCCGGGGCGGGGGTGGGGGGTCAGCAGATCGCTCCCATTTGAGACCGACTGGGCTAAGGCAACTACCGACAAGTTGATAGCGTGTAATGGTATATTGAAGATACGCTAAAATACATAAAATGAGCAAACAATTAGCTCCTACTACGTACTGAGTGCTTTGGATCTGTTAACTCATTCCTCACAGCAGCCTTATGATGTGGGGTCTAAATGTTGCACAGAGAGGTGAAGCCGACTGCCAGGAGTCACGCAGCTCCAGGGTGGCGGAGCCAGGATTCAAACGCGTAGGTTGCTGAATCCTGCCCACGCTGAGCGGCCCGCAGCGGGCCACAGGTCGCTACTGCGCATGAGAGGACCCGCGCCTCGGCTAGCTCTCGGCCAGCTCTCGGCCGGCGCCCCCTGGCGGACCAGGAGGGAGGGGGCGGGGCCTGGCGGCAAACAGGCGGCGATGACGCAACGCGCTGACTCATTCGGCCCCGCCCTCCGGCCCGCTATCGCTTGGCCATTTATAGAATCCGCGCCGGCTCTGAAGTCACTGCCCAGGCACGACGGGGGCGGGGTGGGGGAGCACTTGGCTTGCCCCCAGACGGGGCAGCCCGGGGTCTCCCTAGGGGGCAGCCCTTTTTGGGTCCGTTTGTCCCTCCAATTCTGGGTCGGTGTCTGTATCTCTTACAATGTCTTTTGGTCGTTCTGTGCCCGTCTCTCAGCGTCGCCTAACCTTTTTCGGTCTCAGCCTTTGTCTCTCTTTGCGTCTCTATGAATCTGCCCATCTCACTGTCTCTGTGTTTCTCTCTGTCCCCATGTCTCCTCTCTCTTTATCTCGCCGTCTCTGCGTCTCAGTTTCAAACTGTTCCGCGCCTCTTGGTCACCGTTTTTCTCTGTGTCTCTGTATTGTCTCTGTTTCTGTCTGATGGATGGGGGTAGAGGCGGAGAGAGGGGACTGATCCCATCCCGAGGCCCCAGCCCCAGGGGACTCCCCCATCACTGGCTGCCCGGTGTGCAGACCCCCGACTCAGCTCCTATTTGGCGCTTCCCAGGCCGCAGCCCCTCTGTGCCTCAGTTTGCCATCTAAATGAGAAGGATGGGCTTTAGTAAGGAATAGAGTTTCTTTTCTCGAAGAGTCCAGGACAGTCATAAAGGAAAAGCTCTGCCTTTCCTCAATCTTAGGAGATCGCGCAGAAACTTTCTCTCAGAACTAACACACACACACACACACACACACACCCCTCTGCGCCTGTGTCCGGCAGAGTCTCACCCCCTTCACTTGCCTATC
This sequence comes from Physeter macrocephalus, assembly GCF_002837175.3. NCBI lineage: Eukaryota > Metazoa > Chordata > Mammalia > Artiodactyla > Physeteridae > Physeter > Physeter macrocephalus. Next base: position 37,456 of record NW_021145518.1, read on the forward strand.
TTGGCAGACCGTGTCTGCCAGCACCCCCAAACCCACCGCCTACCTAGCTCTCCCTTCCCCAGAAGGCTTCTGTGGCTGGAGGGCTCGCTCCATGCCAGGCACTGTGCCACGCACAATCTCAATCCTCACCACCACCCTCTTGAGGGGGAAAGTCTTAGACCCCTTTTTTTTTGGGGGGGTGGGGCGGGGCGGTGGGGTATGTGGGATCTTAGTTGCCCCACCAGGGATCAACCGGAGCCCCTTGCTTTGGAAGCACAGAGTCTTAACCACTGGACCCCCAGGGAAGTCCCTTAGACCCTTTTAGAGAGAAAGAAAAGGTTCAGAGAAACCAAGTCACTCTCCCAGGGTCACGCTGCTCCAACTGCTTCCACATCCTTCCACATGTACTTCCCGAGTGCCCAAGCGCACTCTCATCTTTGTAGTCCCTTCCGCCTCGGCACATTTGCACAAGATGCCTGTGAGCCCTCTCCCTCATTTCCTCTGCTCAGATGTCCCCTCTTCAGAGAGGCCCTCCCTGACCACCTGCTCTAAAGTAATGTATCCCACACCCCCACACTGTGAGAGGATGGGCAGGAGGGAGCTATTCACTTAAGTGTTTGCACCTGACAGTGGATACGTACGTCTGCCTCCATAAAAACTTCCATTTGAACAAGTGATTTTAAAAAGCCCCCTCGGACTTCCCCCGTGGCGCAGTGGTTAAGAATCCGCCTGCCAATGCAGGGGACATGGGTTCGAGCCCTGGTCCGGGAAGATCCCACATGCCGCGGAGCAACTAAGCCCGCGCACCACAACAACTGAGCCTGCGCTCTAGAGCCTGCGAGCCACAACTACTGAAGCCTGCGTGCCCTAGA
>NW_021145518.1:38458-42472 GCF_002837175.3 Physeter macrocephalus
CAAGAGAAGCCACCGCAATGAGAAGCCCGTGCACCACAACGAAGAGTAGCCCCCACTCGCTGCAACCAGAGAAAGCCCACATGCAGCAAGGAAGACCCAACGCAGCCAAAAGTAAGTAAATAAATTTTTTTAAAAATAATAATAAAATTAAAAAAATAAAAAGCCCCCTCCACAGGACTTCCCTGGTGGTCCAGTGGTTAAAAGTCCGCGCTTCCACTGCAGGGGGTGCGGGTTTGATCCCTGGTCGGGGAACTAAGATCCTGCATGCCGCATGGTGTGGCCAAAAGAAATGAAAAAAATAAAAATAAAAGAGTGGCCCAGATTGGCAAAAAATCAGAACACCTCATAACAACATATGCCGGGGAGGCTTAGGGAACATCGTTGATGGGCATGGGCAGTTTGTTGATAGCTTTCAAAATGATAAGTGTCCTTACTTTTTCTGGTGGTTACTTTTACGTGTCAAGTCAACTGGGCCAGGGGGTGCCCAGATACTTGGTCAAACATTATTCTGGGTATGTCTTCAAGGGTGTTTTTGGGTGAGATTAATATTTGAATTTGCAGTCTGAGTAAAACAGATTGCCCTCCCCAATATGGATGGGCTTCATCAGATCAGTTGGAGGCCTGAATAGAACAAAAAGGCTGATTCCCCCGTCCAGTAAGAAGAAACTCCTCCTGCCTGACTGCCTTGAGCTGGGACATGGGTCTTTTCCTGCCTTCAGACTGGAACTGAAACACCAGCTTTTCTTTCGTCTCAAGCCTGCCAGCTCTTGGACTGGAACTTATACCATTGATGCTCCTGGTTCTCAGACCTTTGTTCTTGGACTGGAACTACATCATCTACTCTCCTGGGTCCCCAGCTTGCCAACTGCAGATCTTGGACTTGGACTTCTCAGCCTCCATACTCACATAAGTCAATTCCTTATAATAAATCGTCTCTCTCATATATATCAATATATATATGTATATGTACATAAAATTTTTTTGTTTTTCTGGAGAACCCTACCTATGTAATACACCTTCTGAACCAGCAAATCTCTTTTTTAGAATATTCCTGAGAAGTACAAGTGTAGGTATGAAGAATCACATTTATTGAAGTGGCCTTTTAATAACAAGTCACCCAGTAGATCTATCAACAGGGAACACATGAGATAGACAAAGATGACAGCAGAATATGCAGCACTTTGTTTCAATTAAATAAAGGCACTGTGGTGCTGTGGTTAAGAGTGTGTGTGGGGGGGGCTCTGGATCCGTATTCCATGGGTTTAGGGCATACCCTGGTGCTTCCTGGCTGTGTGATCTCGGGCAGGTGTCTTAACGTCTCTGTTGTTGAGTTTCCTCCTCTGGAAAATGGGCATATTAATAGTGTCCGCTTCAGTAGGCTTGTTTCTTTTTAACTTTTTATTTGGAGATAATTTTAGGCTTACAGAAAAGTTGCAAAACAAATAGCACAGAGAGTTCCCAAATACCCTTCACCCTGCTGCCCCTACTGTTGACATCTTACATAACCATAGTACGCTTATCAAAACTAAGAAATTAAACTTGGCACAATACTATTAATAAACTACAGACTTCAGTTTTTTAACTCATGTCCTTTTTCTGTTCCAGGACCCAATCCAAGATCCCTCATGGCATTTAGTTGTCATGTTTTCTTAGACTCCTTGGTCTGTGACAGTTCCTTAGTCTTTCACGACCTTGACACTTTTGAAGAGTACTGGTTAGTAATTTTATAGCCTGTCTCTCAATTTGGTTTGTCTTGATTAGAGTAGGGATCTTGCGTTAGTGAGAAGGATCCCAGAAAGGTGATGCTCCCTTCCCATACCAAGGGCTTCTGATGTCACTATGACTTATTGCTGGTGATGTTAACCTTGGCCCCTTGGTTAAAGTGATGTCTGCCAGGACCCTCCACTGTGAAGCTATTTTCTTTGAGTTGTTTTGAGGACTGCATGTTAAAGGGTCTACATCAGGGCTTCACACATACTATTGGGCTCTGTGTTTAAAAAAAAATACCCCCCCAAAAAAAAGTACATGTCTGTGTTTTAATCAACTACTTCTGGAAGGATAAATTAGAAAATGAGAGCCGCAACTGCCTCACTAAGAAGAGGAACAATGGGAGCTCTAAAGGCTGCAGCCAGGTTGGTGAGCCCACCACCGCCCACGCGTGCCTTCACCCAGACCCAGCTAAGCAGATCGAACTGCTCCTACTTATAGCTGGGCACGCCCAGCAGAGGGCAGTAGCACTCCCAGCAGCTGCCCACGTGGCTGTCAACGTGCTGGGGAGGGTGCGCAAGCCCTCCTGGACCGGCAGTTGATTGGCTGTAGCGCCTCTTAGATCGGCCAATCACAGGAATCTCGATGGCAGATGTGCTGCGGCTGCGCAGAGTCGTGGAGGCATCCTAAGGTTGGCTGTGAGTATCTTTCTGTCCCCCTGCCAGCACCCTGTGTCATAGAGGCCAAGGGATTGCAGAAGTGGCTTTATGGGAGCGGAGAAACGTCATCGCCTGGAGCCTCTGCCACTGCCAACCCCCCATTTTATGTGCTAATCTGTTGGGGTCATTAAATAGCCTAAAACCAGGGCTTTCTGGGGGAGCCCAGGAGCCCCCCCCCACTCCACTCTGACCTCCTCGTATTTCCCTCAGTTCACTCCACTCCAAAGGCCTTTGTACTTGCTCCTTATGCCCAAAGTGTCCCCCAAATCTCCAGATGGTTCACTCACCTCCTTCAGGTCTTTACTCAAAGATCACCTGCTCAGTGACACCTTCTCCTAACCAGCCAGTTTCAAACTGCAAAACCCTCTTGCGCCTCCTCCCTTTTTCTGCTTCACTGTTCTCTGTATCACTTATCATTTTTAAGTTGACTTTTTCAAAATTGTGGTAAAATACATAGCATAAAATGTACTATTTTTAAGTGTACAGTTCTGTGATATTAAGTACATTCATGTTTTTGTGCAGCCATCACCACCATCCATCTCCAGAACTTTTTTCATCTTCCAAGACTGAAATTCTGCCCCCATTAAACAGTAATTCCCCCCTCTCCCCCTCCCCCAACTCCTGGCAACCATCATTCTACTTTCTGTCTCCATGATAATTTGATTACTCTCTAGGTACGTCATATAAGTGGAATCATACAGTATTTGTCCCTTTGTGATTGGTTTATTTCATTTAGCATAAAGTCCTTAAGGTTTATCTATTTGTAGTATGTGTCAGAATTTCTTTCCTTCTTAAGGCAGAATAATATTCCATTGTATGTATATACTATATTTTGTTTATCCATTCATCTGCTGGACAGTTGAGTTGCTTTGGCTACTGCGAATCATGCTGCTATGAACATGGGTGTGTGACTATCTGTTCAAGTCCCTGCTTTCAGTCCTTTGGGGTATATACCCAGAAGTGGAATTACTGAATCATACGGTAATTCCATTTTTAATTTTTTTAAGACACTGCCATACTGTTTTCCATGGTGGCTGAACCAGTTTACATTCCCACCAGGAGTGTACAAGAGTTTCACTTTCTTCACTTGTTAGATTCTATTTTTTTGATAATGGCCACCCTAATGGTTGTGAAGTGTTTGCATAGACTTTACAAGTATATCATATATATAGAAAAGTGTACAAATTATAGCTCAATGAATCAATTATCACTTTAAAAATATTTTTAATTGAGATATTACTTAAAGTAAAATACACACATCTTAATCGAGAGCTCAGTGAATTTTTATATACATATACACCCATGGAATCACCATGCACAGCTCAAGCTATAAAATATTTCTTTTTAAACAATTCTTAATCTGTTTATTAATATCAGCCCTTTTGTTAATTACATGTAGCATTTTACATTTTTACTTCATGAAAATATACCCTTTCTTGGAAACAGATTCTAAGTACTTGGAGAACTTAAATTTCTTTTCCTTTTTCAAATTAATTTCATATTTCCTTCTGGATCTAGCACACAACACGTATTTGTTTTAATTAATTTGTTGAATTAATGAAAGTATTCTTTTTTTTTTTTTTTTTTT
>NW_021145518.1:42507-84464 GCF_002837175.3 Physeter macrocephalus
CTAGCCGCTCCGCGGCATGTGGGATCTTCCCGGACCGGGGCACGAACCCGTGTCCCCTGCATCGGCAGGCAGACTCTCAACCACTGCGCCACCAGGGAAGCCCAATGAAAGTATTCTGATGCTTTGTTTGAGATGGCAGAATGACAGAAGGCATAAATCTAAATACCTAAATTAATACACAGAACACAAAGAATCAAGCTCTACACACAAGCAAAAAAGGGATTAAAAATTGCTGTTAGGGCTTCCCTGGTGGCGCAGTGGTTGCGCGTCCGCCTGCCGATGCAGGGGAACCGGGTTCGCGCCCCGGTCTGGGAGGATCCCACATGCCGCGGAGCGGCTGGGCCCGTGAGCCATGGCCGCTGGGCCTGCGCGTCCGGAGCCTGTGCTCCGCAACGGGAGAGGCCGCAACAGTGAGAGGCCCGCGTACCAAAAAAAAAAAAAAAAAAAAAAATTGCTGTTAATTACAAAAAGTTACATGTTCTATGTTCAAAATCACTGAAGATTCACAAGATGATAGACAAAATCATATCCTAAACAGTTCTGAAGTTGCACTTAATATTTTTTCAAGCTGCATATAGTTATGAAAATATTTCTATAGAACATGGGTCTTTCGGACTTCCCTGGTGGCGCAGTGGTTAAGAATCCGCCTGCCAATGCAGGGGACAAGGGTTCGAGCCCTGGTCCAGGAAGATCCCACATGCCGCGGAGCAACGAAGCCTGTGTGCCACAACTACTGAACCTGCGCTCTAGAGCCTGAGACCATGTGCCACAACTACTGAAGCCCACGCGCCTAGAGCCCGCGCTCTGCAACAAGAGAAGCCACCGCAATGAGAAGCCTGCGCACCGCAACGAAGAGTAGCCCCCGCTCGCCGAAAGCCCTCGTGCAGTAACAAAGACCCAACACAGCCAAAAATAAAAACAAACAAATAAATAAATTATTATTTTTAAAAAAGAAAAGAAAAGAACATGGGTCTTTTTTCCGTCTCCTCCACGAGCATGCCAGCTCCCCCAGGTCAGGAATCTTTTTTTTTTGCTTACTGCTTTTCCTCAACACCTAGAACGGTGCCTGATACAAAGGAGGCTCTCAATAAATGCTTGTGTTTTGTGTGTGTGTGTGGTTTTTTGTTTGTTTGCTTGTTTTGTTTTTTGCCGCACCACCCAGCTTGCGGAATCTAAGTTCCCCGACCAAAGATTGAGCCTGGGCCCTTGGCAGTGAAAGCGTGGCGTCCTAACCACTGGACAGCCAGGGAGTTCCCTCAATAAGTGCTTGTTGAGTGACTCTGAGCCTTCTCGTGATGGGGTGGGCACAGCCTCAGGATCCTATGCACAGCTTCCCTTATTTTGGCCCTGGGTCTGAGGCTGCAGCAGGATTGAGGGAAGCTCTTCCAGATTGCTTCAGTCCCTTCCCATACTCTGCTCTGGGGCACTCTGAGATGGCTCCCCAGCCTCAGGCCCCAAACAGGATGAGGTATATCCGTAGACTGTTAAGGAAGTCCAGGACAAGCAATAGCCAAGGTCATCACCCCTCGAATTTTAGAATGTATCACAGTGGTGCCAGCTATATAGACTCCAGCCGTGGCCACACCAGCAAGGCCACTGGTGAGCTTTGGGGGCAGCTCACCATACTCAGGAAACAACTGTGGACAGGAGAAGGGGGGGATATAAGGAGTGAAGGAGAGGAAGGTGAATGCAAGAGAGGAGCAGGAAGGCCCTCACATGCCCCCCACACCCAAGTGCCCCAAATTGACAAAAGGCTGTGACACACACAGATGGGCATAGAATTCTACAAGGTAATGCAGCCTGTCCCGGGGCTGGAGAAAGAGGGGCGAAGGCAGTGGCAGGGTAATTAGTCAGGCATGCTGAAGGCAGTCACATGGGGCTGTCACAAGGGACCGTTTGCAGGCTTTAAAGGTTCAGGTGAGCTTCAGGAACGTTCACCCATTCGTTTACTCATTTTTGTTTACTCATTTTGTAATGCTGGGGACACCACACCAAACAGACAACCAAAATCTTCCTGTCCTCTTGGAGCTTATGGTAACCAAGCCCACAGGAGATGTTCAACGCATGCGGGCAGGGTAGCGGGAGAGGTGGTGTCTCCCAGGGTCTTTATAGAAGCAGGAGAAGCCGAAGAGAGAAACTGCATGATAACACGGGAACAACTGATCCCTGTTGTGGAGAATCACCGCCAGGTCTGAAGGGAGCAGGGTTCAGAAGTGGACAGGGGATTGAGGGAATGTGACCCCCAGTCGCACGCAGCTGGACCCCATCTACCACAGAGCAGGTCACCAGAGTCATCAGCCACAGTCCATGGGATGGGAGGAGTGGGGGCACCACTGGACCCCCGCTCTGGACATCTCTGGACAGGGCAGCTGGGGGTCTGGCATGGAGGGGTCAAGGCCCAGGTCTGGGCTCTGGCTGGGCTGAGGTAGAGACAGACAGTGGGCTGGCCCATGAGGCTCCTTAGCTGGGCCAGCCTCGCTCAGAGAACCTTCCTGGAGGGATCTCTCCCTCCTCTGGACATCCTCAGCAGTGTCCACCCCCTTTCCCCATGCTGCCGACTCCCCACCCCTACAGGAGCATAGAAAAGGGGTGGAGTGAAGTGGAGAATGTCCACTTGGGCCCAGCTGACCCTTACAGAGTGAGGTTGATGTTGATTGTCTCCACAGAGAGCAGGTTGTACCAGCAAAGGGTACTGATGGCCAGAGAGAGGAGGATGGCTACACACCTGGGGAGGGGGCAAGGCAAATTAGGCCCCGCCCATCTCTTCCGAGTGGCCCCGCCCCTCAAGCCCCGCCCCCGCACCACCTGGAGTCCCACTGGAGAAGTTTGCGTGAGTCCAAACGCGCTCCCAGGCTGGCGGGAGGCTGCTGAACGCGCGCTTGCTGAGCGCCTAGGAGCTCCTTTGGTGCAAGACGAAGCCAGGAGGCTGAACCACGATGGGTAGAGGCGGGGGCCGCCATAGAGACGGGTAGGGGTGGTTATTGAGCTGTGGCTGTGGCCACGCCCACGCCTCGGGCACCTCCTCTGCCCGGAGGCCCAGCTCCTACAGCCAACGGGGCAGATGCCAGCTGCACCATCTCCAGTGTTGCCATACCCTGAGGCAAGGGAATTATCCGGGGATCACAGGTCTGCCACACACAGGGGAGAAGAAGTAAAATCCGGGGACCCAGACACTGCGTCTCTCACACACACTCGTGGGTACAACCAGCGTGAGTAGACCCTGGGAATCAGACACACAGCCACACACAGATACACTCAGGGAGCTACAAATACAGCGACAGCCCCCACTATGGTTGGGTGGACAGTCATACACAGAGGCAAAGGGACACACCATTGTCACACACACAGATCAACACAGTCATAATCGACCAATATTGAGGCACAGTCATAGACACACAGTGTCATGTACTGTCACTGACACATCGATGGTGGGGGGCACCCATACAAGTCACACCCATACCAGTCAGAGACACACAGTGTTACAAACACATACCAATGGTTGGACACAACTACACAATGGAGTCCCACAACGTCAGAGACCATTCCTCGACTTGGCATGGTCAGACCTTTATACCATTGCTGAGACACAGAGTCACACACAGTCAGAGACACACAGGGTGCCATGAGCACAGCCATGCACACATGAAGTCAGAGATTCATACAGTCACAGACACACACTGGTAGACACAATCACACACAGACCAATATGGGGTGTAACAGTCACATGCATTTTCACAGTGGGACACAATCATTTATCCACAAGTTGGGAACACATGAGGTGTCACAAACACAGTCATCAATCCACTGGTGTTCAGACATGCAATTACACTTGCATTATTGCATGGAACATCAAAGAAATGTTGACACACCTACTCCCAGCCCTCAGAATTGTGGGACAAATTCCACAGCCTTACACACACACAAACGCCCAGAAGCTGGTACAATCACAGACGCACATGCAGCTAATGGCACGTGAACACACAAAGACACCCACACACCAATGTCCCAACTGGCCTGGCTCACACTGACACACACATGGGGACCACCCCTGACCTACACTCACACAGCCACACACAAACCTACACACCTTTGCTTGAGTTCTGAGACACTACAAAGACACATGAAAACCTCCACACTCTATCACCCCAACACCACAGTCACACACACACACACACACACAAAATCATGAATATGCACACAACACTACAGGACCCTCAGCTCTCCATGAGGGTGGCCCAAGGTGTCAAACCAGCCTCCATGCCCTTCCAGTGAGGGAGGCGGAGGGAGGTGTTAGGGTGAGTCCCCCATAATAACAATAGCATAGGGAATTCCCTGTTGGTCCAGTGGTTAGGATTCCTCACTTCCACTGCAGGGTACACAGGTTCCGTCCCGGGGGGGACGGGGTGGGTCGTGTGGAACTAAGATACCACAAGCCGTGTGGTGAGGCCAAAACAAAAAACAAACAAACAAAAAATCCCCAGCATACACTTATATGGCTGTTCTGCATAAACTCAATTAAATCTCAAAAACAAAAACCAAAAAAAAATCCATGAGGTTATTATAATTGGCCCAATTCAGGGTTGAGACAATCGATGCACGAATGGGTTAAGCACTAGCCCAGACCCATGAAGCTAGATTAGCAGAGCCTGCCACCTTCCCTAATGTTAGTGTCCAATCCTCAGCGCCTGGCTCAAATGTTTGTTGAACAAGTGAAGGAATCCACATCACTTCCACCTTTAATATTTCATTCCCACATTTCAGGTGGGAAAACTGGGGCTGCCAGTTGGATTCACAGGCTCCACCCACCCACCCCAAGTCCAGCCCCCCAGCCCGGTAATGGGGAAGTCTCTCCTTCCCGGACCAAAACTCCTTAATTCCTAGGTAGGAGGTGCCGCTTGCCTCATTGAGGGCGGGGCCTGGCACATTACGAGGCGGTACCAAGGGCTTGCCGCCTTCCTATTGGTGCTCCTCTCTTGGGGGCGGGACCTTTCGAAACCGGTGTTCTTGATTTGCTGTCTCCTTGGAGGCCCGTGACCCGGATAGTGCAACATGGCGGCGCCCAGCGGCAAGGTAGAACCGGCCGGGATTCCGCGGCCAGCACCGTGAGTAGGTAGGTCGCACGTGGGGAGGCAAGCGCGAACATCTGGGTCCCGGGGCGGCCCGTTCTGTGCTGGCAGTGCGGAAGGGCGGCCCCGGAGGGCCGCGGCTGCAGGGCCAGGGCACCGTGACCTTTCCGGGTACGGGGCGGGGATGTGCCGGAAAAAGCCGCCCTCTCTGTACCCGCCTCCCCACATCCCTAATCTCTAATTTTGCAGATGAGACAGCTGAGGCTCAGAGAGGTTAAAACTCTCTCCCAAGGTCACGCCGCAAGTCAGCAGCTAGGCTAGAATTCGACCCCGCGTCTGTCCCTTTCTCCGAAGGGACTCAAAGTCCCGGCAGCCAGCCTCAGAGCTGCTGTAGGCACACCCTGCCTAGGGATTAAGATTTTTAGAAGTTTTGTAGAAATTTAGCTCTTCCCATTAACTGATACTTGCTGGGTACCCACCATATACCAGGCACTGTCCCAGGTCCTGGAGACGCAGCAATAAGGCACACAAAAATCCCCGAGCTACCCGGGAAGCCAGACATTGAACAAATTAGAAGTAAATGAAACATGTGATTTCAGATGCTAATAATTGCTAAAAATGCATTCATCAGGGTGATGGGACTTTAGATTGGGAGTGGGGCGGTGGTCAGGGAAGGTTTCTTATTTGACTATAGACCTGAATGACCAGAGACAGCTCTGGACTGATGGGGGCGGGGTGGGGGGTGGGGGGCGAGAAATTTACAGAAGGAGAAGCAAGTTCAAAGGCTCGGAGACTAGAATAAAGTCAGCTTGTTTAAGAAACGGTGTAGCTAGAGCTGCCAGTACTAAGAGTTGAGTTTGGAGGGGCGGGCCCTGTCTGATTTTATCTTGTGTGATATAACATTAGTTATTTTAGGCAGAGAACACTGAATTTAGTTTACATTTAAAAAGCTCCCTCTGTATGGGAACATATGTATATGTATAACTGATTCACTTTGTTGTAAAGGAGAAACTAACACACTATTGTAAAACAGTTATACTCCAATAAAGATGTTAAAAAAAAAAAGCTCCCTCTGACCACTGGGGGGAGAACTGAGTGGAGGCAGGTAAGGAAAGAAGTGTGAGGCTGGGTAGGTGGAAAGAGGTCATGGGCTGGAGTGGTGGCCTGCAGATGGAGAGAAATAGATGCATTTGAGGTGGATTTGGAAGCAGTCAACAGGAGTAGCTGATGGATTGGATGGGGGAGTGTGGGACACAGTGGACTCAGAATTCCCAGGTTTGTGGTCTGAATGACTAGGAATGGTGATGTCATTGGCTAGGATGAGGAGGAACAAGTTTCAGCAGGGATATAATTTGGAGCAACATAAGTTTGAGATGGCTGGGGAATACACCAAAGTGGCAGTTAGGTATGGAGGCTGGAGCTCAGGGCATAGATCATCATTTCTCAGACTTTAACACACAGAGGAGAAACCTGGACTTTTGTTAAAATGCAGATTCTGATTCAGCAAGTCTGGGTTAGGGCTGAGATTTTGCATTTCTAATAAGCTCCCAGATGATAATACCAATGCAGCTGGTCCCTGGGACACACTTTGAATAGCAAAAGTTTAGATTAAAGTCTTAATCTCAGCTGCATGTTAGAGTCATTGGAGTGCTTTAAAATGCTGATACCTGGGCCATGCCTCTAGATATTTTGATTCAGTATATCTGGGGTATGGCCTGGACAAGGGGATTTTTAAAGCTCCCTAGGTAATTCTAATATGAACAAAGTTTAAGAACCATTAGAACTGCCTACAGGAATACAGACAGGAGAGGAACCTCTCTTGGAAGCTGAATGATGCCTTAGGGTAGCAGACAGATAAATTCAGAACGTGGGACTCTTTGCAGGCTTATTACTCAAAATGTGGTCTCCAGACTAGCAGCATCAGCATCACTTGGAAGTTTGTTAGAGGTATGGTCTTTGGCTCCACCCCAGACCCACTGAATCAGAATCTGCATTTTAACAAGATCTTTGGTGATTCATCTGCAAATTCAAGTTTGCAAACATTGCAGACTTTAGAGAAGGAAGCAGGTCTTACTGAGTGGTTGAGAAATAGACCTGGGTGCTAGGAAGAAAATCAAGAGTGTCAAGGTGGGAGGAGGACCTCACCTATGCCAAATCCTTCTGAGAAATTGAGCAAAATGAGCCAAAGAAATAACCACTGGCTTTGTTAAATGTAGAAGACACAAGGGGTCTTTACAGGAGTGGTGTCAGTGGAGTGGCTGGGGCAGCAGCCAAGTTGGAGAGAGTGAGGAGGGAACATAGCGTGTAGACATCTCTTGGGAGAAGCTGTGCTATAAATGGAGCAGAGATGTGGAGCAGAGGCGGAAGAAGATGCTAGAGAAAGTTTAAACGGTGATAAGAGTGATCCAAATACTTCCCAACTCATTTTATGAGGCCAGCATTACCCTGAAACTAAACCAAACACACGACAAGAAACGAAAACTACAGACCAATATCTCTTATGAACATGGATACAAAAATCCTCAACAAAATGCTAGCACACCAATTTTAGCAACATATAAAAAGAATTATACACCATGACCAAGTGGAATTTGCCCGAGGAATGCAATATGAGTTTAACATTTGAAAATCAGTTAATGTAATACACCATATTAATAGACTAAAGGAAAAAAACACGATTAGTTTGATAGAAGCAAAAAAAAAAGCATTTGACAAAATCTGATGCCCTTTCTTATAAAAATACTCAGCATCTAGCAATGGAAAGGAATTTCCTCAACCTGATAGGTCATCTGTGAAAAACCCACAGCTGACATCATATTTAATGACGAAAGACTGGATGCTTTCCCCGCTAAGATCAGGAACAAGACAAGGATGTGCACCCTGGCCACTTCTATTCAACACTGTACTGGAGGTCCAGCAAGGACACTTGGGCAAAAAAAAGAAATAAAAGGCATCCAGATTAGACAGGAAGAGGTAAAACTATCTCTGTTTGCAGATGACATGATCTGATATGTAGAAAATCTCAGGGAATCCAATTTAAAAAAAAAACTATTAGGACTAATGCAAGTTCAGCAGGGTTGCAAGATACAAGATCAACACATAAAAATAAATTGTGTTTCTGTACACTAGCAATGAACAATGTGAAAATGAAATTATACAATAGCTTCATAAAGAATAAGATACTTACAAATAAATTAACAAAAGAAGTAAAGGACTTCTACACTGAAAACTGTAAAACATCGTTGAGAGAAATTAAAGATCTAAATTAATGGAGAGGTATCCCATGTTCATGGATCAGAAGACAATATTATTAAGATACCAATATTTCCCAAACTGTTCTACAGATTCAACACAATCCCTACCAGAATCCCAGCTGGATGTTTTCCAGAAATTGACAGCTGATTCTAAAATTTATATGTAATAGTGAGGGATCCAGAATAGCCAAATAATATTGTAAAAGAAGAACAAAATAGGAGGACTTAACACTTCCCAATTTCAGAACCAACAAGCTACAATAATCACAACAGTGTGGTATTGGCATAAGGCTCAACATATAGATCAATAGAATTAAATTGAGAGCCCAAAAGTAAACCCTTACATTTATGGTCAATTGATTTTCAACAAGAGTGACAAGGAGAAAAAATAGTCTCTTCAACAAATAGTACTAGGACAACTGGATAGCTACATGAAATGAACCCCTTCCTCACACCATTCACAAAGATTAATTCAAAATGGATCAGAGGGGAATTCCCTGGTGGTCCAGTGGTTAGGACTCTGAGCTTCCACTGCAGGGGGCACGGATTCCATCCCTGGTGGGGCAGCTAAGATCCCCACAAGCCACGAGGTGTGGCCAAAACAAAACTTCTAGAAGAAAACATAGGAGTAAATCTTCATGACCTTGGGCCAGGCAATGGTTTTTTAGGTAAAACCTCAAAAGCACAGCTACAAAAGTAAAACAGAAATTGGATTTCATTGGAATTAAACATTTGTGCTGCAAACGGTAACATCAAGAAAGTGAAAGACAATTCAAAGTATGGGAGAAAGTATTTGTAAATCATAAGCTTCTAGTATCCAGAATATATAAACAACTCAATAATAAAAAGATAAATAACCTAATTTTTAAATGGACAAAAGATCTAAGTAGACATTTCTCTGAAGAAGATATACAATGGCCAATAAGCCCATGAAAAGATGCTCATCATCATTAACTTTTAGGGAAATGCAAATTGGAACCACAATGAGATACCACTTCACACCCATTAGGATGTCTGTAATCAAAAAGAAACACAACACCATTACTGGCAAGAATGCAGAGAAATTGGAACTCTTATACATTGCTGGTGGGGATGTAAAGTGGTGCAGCCACTTTGGAAAACACTTTGGCGGTTTCTCAAATGATTAAACATAGAGTTACTATATGTCCCAGCAATTTGATTTCTAAGTATATACCCAAGAGAAGTGTAAACATGTGTTCATACAAAAGCTACACAAGTGTTCATAGCAGCAATAGTCATATAGTAAAAAAGTGGGAAGAACTGCAAGTGTTCATCAATTGAATGGGTAAATAAAATATGGTTAAATCCATATAATGAAAAATTTTTGGCAATTAAAAGGAATGAACTCTGATACGTATTACAACGTGGATAAACCTTGAAACATGTTAAGTGAAAGAAGGCAGTCACAAAAGAGCCTATATTATATGATTCCATTTATATGAAATTCCCAGAGTAGGCAAATTTATAGACACTAGATTAGGGGTTGCCTAGGGTTGAGGGTGAGGGGAAATAGAGGGACTGCTAATGGGTATAGGTGTTTTTTGGGGGGGGAGGTGACAAAAGTGTTCTAAAATTAGATTTAGTGATGGTTGCACAATTCTGTGAATATACAGTTGACCCTCAAACAATGTAGGGGTTAGGGGTACCGACACTCGTCACAGTTAAAAATCCAAATATAACTTTATAGTCCGCCCTTCATATCCACGGTTCCACATCCTCAGATTCAACCAACCACAGGTCGTGTAGTACTGTAGTACATATTTACTGGAAAAAAATCAGCGTGTAAGTGGACCCATGCAGTTCAAACCAGTGTTGTTCAAGGGTCAACTACTGAAAACACATTGAATTTTACACTTAGGGTCAACTGTATGGTACACAAATAAAGCTGTTCAACAAAACAGAATGATCTGGTAGGGAGGGGGACGAATGCAGGAGCAGATTCCTCAGGATAGTGAAGGGTTTGGCCCAGAAGAACAGGGACCCTTGATTGTAACAGTCACTTCTGCTCCACCTAGTGCATGAGGAGACCAGTGGAGCTGGTGAGTCAGCCATGCAGTCTGGGATGTGACCTCTGCCCAAGAGAGGGGTCTCATTGCCTTTAGCGGGTGGGGTACCAGGCTGATGCTCTTTCTTCTCTCTTCCTAGGTGGTTGTCCGACAGGCAAAGGCATGAGCTGGGCCCAAGCCATCCTGCTGGCCCGGGGCCTCTCTCGGGGCTGGGGAGGTATCTGCAGCACTGCCCTCACTGGAGCCCCCTTCTCTCAGGTAACTGCCAGTCATGGGGTGGAGAGAGGCAGGCAGGCCTGCGATTTGCTCACAAGCCCTCCCAGTGAAGCCAGCTTGGGGTGGCGGGGGTGGGGGTGGGGGGGGTTCTGGGCTGGCCTGTCTGCTCTGAGGGCCAGTTGAATGTCTCTTCTCATTTTAAGAGGTGTTGGTGCCCCCATGAGTGAGGGGCTTGAATTTGAAATCAAGAAGGTCTGAGCTAAGTAGATTTGGGTGGTGACTCTGGGTGACTCCTGTATTCACTTGTAAAGATGTGAATTGAATTTTGTTCCCTTACCCTAAGTGACCAGGCTGATCAACGGCCATAAATTATAACAAGGATGGTGATGATGGTGACAATATTAATAGCTCCCTTATTGAGCACTTCCTCTGGGCCAGGCCCTGTGCTATGCATTTCATTTGCATTATCTCATTTGTGGTGTCTCCCCTTCTTTGGAGCATTCTAGAGCTTCTTTTCTGCTTTCTGCCCTATGCACATACCACCTGTAGTATTAGTTGCCTACACTTTCACTTTATTTTTTAAATATAAATTTATTTATTTATTTTTGGCTGCGTTGGGTCTTCGTTGCTGCGTGCAGGCTTTCTCTAGTTGCAGCGAGTGGGGGCTACTCTTCATTGTGGTGTGCAAGCTTCTCATCATGGGGGCTTCTCTTTGTTGTGGAGCATTGGCTCTAGGTGTGTGGGCTTCAGTAGCTGTGGCACACAGGCTCAGTAGTTGTGGCTTGCAGGCTCTAGAGCGCAGGCTCAGTAGTGTGTCGCACGGGCTTAGTTGCTCTGCGGCATGTGGGATCTTCCCGGACCAGGGCTCGAACCCGTGTCCCCTGCATTGGCAGGCCGATTTTTAACTGCGCCACCAGGGAAGTTCCACACTTTCACTTTAAATGAATGCCTTTTTTTAAGAAAACATCTCCTTACCTAAGCAGGATATTGGGATGGCTATTGGGTGCAGCAGAACAGAGGGCTCCAATCTCAGCTCTGCTGCTTTGCTGCTGTGTGGCACCAGGCATCTTGTTTCATCTCCCAGGGCCTCAGTTTCCTCATCTGTAAAAAGCGTACACGAAGAGGTACTCCTTCAATGGACAGTTGAGAAGAGTAAATGAGCCTCACTCTCAGAAAGTGCTCAACAATGCCTGGAACATAAGAATATTCCATAAGGGACTTCCCTGGTGGTCCAGTGGTTAGGACTCTGTGCTCCCACTGCAGGGGGCCCAGGTTCGATCCCTGGTCAGGGAACTGAGATCCCTCAAGCCATACAGCCCGGCCAAAAATATATATATATATTCTGTAAATGTTAGCTCTTATTAGCCATATATTTGAAAAGATGCCTTATGTATAACCATTCTAATTTAAACCTTCAATTTAAATGAAAATAAATCTATTAGGTTACCATCTAGAGCAGGGGTTGGCAAACATTTTCACAAAGGGTAAGACAGTAAATGCTTTTGGCTTTGTAGGCCATGTGGTCTCTGTCACAACTACTCAACTCTGCCACTGCAGCACAAAGCAGCCCCAGACCAGACATAATGAAGGCATATGGCTGTGTTCCAATAAAACTTTATTGACAAATGCAGGCAGCTGATTGGATTTGCCCCACAGACTGTAGTTTGCCAACTTCTTTTCTAGAGGGATCTCACCTGCTCCCAGCAGCATGCACTCCCCACTCTGGGGAATAAGATCTCCTTGACCCAAGGGAGGTATCATCATAATAGATGGGGAGAGAGGCCTGAGCAGTAGAGTGGGATGTGGGTATCACCAGGTGGAGGACAGTCAAGCCAAGGCTCCTGCTGACTCCAGAATCTGCATCTGCATTTTCTTTTTTCAACTCTTTTTTTTTTTTTTTTTTTTTTTGGCCATGCCACACGGCTTGTGGGATCTTAGGTCCCTGACCAGGGATTGAACCCAGGCCCTCAGCATTGAAAGCATGGAGTCCTAACTACTGAACTGCAAGGGAATTCCCTCAACTCAGTTTTTAAAATCTATCTTTTAAATAGGTAATTACAGCAGACAATATAGTTCAAAATTCAAAAAGTTCTGAGGCTGTACCCTGATAAGGGTCTCTCTCTCTCTTGCCTGGCCACCGCTTAGCTCCCTTCTCTAGAGGCAAGATGTTGCCCGCTTATTGTATTTCCTTCCAGAGATGTTTTTCACAAAAGCAAAAAATATGTATCCATACAGTCGATTCTCATTATTCACAATAACATTCTAGAAAGTCACTGCATACAATGAATTAGCGAATACCAAACCATTGCTGCCAGGGGAGATACGGGATAGGGTTCCTGTGAGCCTCAGGTCATAACATTTTCATCAACCAATCAATCATAACCTTGTTGTATGTGTGTTTCTATTTAAAGACATCCTATTTAATATAGATTTTTGATTCATTAACATTGAACTCACGGCCAACAGCACTATAACTCATGCCTGAGCTTACCTACCACATGTATCTTCTCTAAGGAACAGCAAGGCCTTCTTCCACGTAGGAACACTAGGCAGGCTTAGGGGTCCTTTTCAACCACAAATCAACAAAAAAGATGCAGAAAACATGCACTAAATAAACCTCTAGGGACTTCCCTGGTGGCGCAGTGGTTGAGAATCCGCCTGCCAATGCAGGGGACACGGGTTCGAGCCCTGGTCTGGGAAGATCCCACATGCTGTGGAGCAACTAAGCCCGTGTGCCACAACTACTGAGCCTGCGTTCTAGAGCCTGTGAGCCCAACTACTGAAGCCCACATGCCTAGAGCCTGTGCTCTGCAACAAGAGAAGCCACCGCAATGAGAAGCCCGTGCACCTCAACGAAGAGCAGCCCCCGCTCGCCACAACTAGAGAAAGCCCGCGCGCAGCAACGAAGACCCAACATAGCCAAAAATAAATAAATAAGTTTTTAAAAATAATAATAAATAAACCTCTAAAAGGACACTTGTTGGGAATTCCCTGGCTGTCGAGCAGTTAGGACTCAGTGCTTTCATTGCCGGGAACCCAGGTTCAATCCCTGGTTGGGGAACTAGTTCCCACAAGACATGCAGCACGGCCAAAAAATAAAATAAAATAATAGGACACTTGTTGACAGCATGGGGGCTGATACAAGAAGGCCGAGCATTGCCTTGTTCCATCTCAGCTGGAAATATAGGCGCTGGGCAACTCAACTTTCCACCCCCCTGCACATGTCTGCAAATGGCCAGAAAGTGCCAAGAGTATTGGCTTTGGGAGTATAAATGAATTTTAGCAAGTAGGCAAATTTGCAAACATGGAATTCGCAAATAATGAGGACCAACTATATATAAGCTGTTGTTATTTTCTTTTTTTTTTTACACAAATGGGAAGCTACTGTACACACCGCTTCACACCTTGCTTTTTTTTCATTTATATGAAATACCTTGGAGCTCACTCCAGGTCACACAAGACCTCCTCAGTGTGCCTTACAGCGGTAGGTGCTCCTAGTCCAGGTTCTTGGCCATTTGCGAAATTATTTCCTTGCCGATGCATTTGGGCCATTTCCACTGACGCAGCAGACGCACAAACGTCATTTAGTGCAGGTGCTTTTAGAGCTATCCGATTTAAATACCAGATGCAGGATTGCTGCGTCAGAGGGTGTGTGTTTGTCATCGTGGTGAACATTGCCTCCGTCGGGGCGTTAACATTGCTCTCTCACACTTTGTGATGGTGCCTGATCATGGGTCTGTAACCAGCGCCCCACACTTCTTCAGAGGCCCTTAGGGAGGCCTGCTGGCACCTTTCCCAGAAAAGAGCCAGCGCGGCAGTCCCCCAGGGGCACTGGGAGACCCACATTCCAGCAGTGGTTCTCTATCCGCAGGTGCCGCCCCAGGCCCCGCGGGGCCTCCACTGCAGCACAGCCGCCCACAACCCTGACTCATCGCTGGTCCCACGCCCACCTGAACCCCCGAGGGGGCTGGTCAAGGCCCTGGCACCCCACGAGGAGCTGTTTAGGCAGGCGCCAGATAGGGTGCGGGACAAGGCGAGCTTCGTGCAGGCGGTGCAGAACTTTACGCAGTACAACGTGCACAAGCGGGGCCACGTCGACTTCATCTACCTGGCCCTGCGCAAGATGCGGGAGTACGGCGTCGAGCGGGACCTGGCTGTCTACAACCTGCTGCTCGACATCTTCCCCAAGGAGGTCTTCCAGCCTCGCAACATCTTCCACAGCATCTTCCTCCACTACCCACGGCAGCAGGAGTGCGGGATCGCTGTCCTGGAGCAGATGGAGAACCACGGTGAGGCCAGCAGGCCAGCTCAGGCAGGGGCGGGGGCCACCTCCCTCTCCAGGGTCGCGGGGCCCTCCATGGCTCCTTGGCTCTGACTCCTTTCCTCTCTGTCTCTCTGTCTGGCTTCCTCCTCTGCCCGCCCACCCCCATCTCTTGCTCATCTCTCTCTCCCATCATCCCTTCCCTCTTCTGCTCCCTCCCTGAGGCTTAGCCTTCATCTGCCTGGCACAGGGGTGATGCCCAACAAGGAGACGGAGTTCCTGCTCATTCAGATATTTGGACGCAAAAGCTACCCCATGCGCAAGTTTGTGCGCATGAAGCTGTGGTTCACCCGCTTCAAGAATATCGACCCCTTCCCCGTGCCCCGGGACCTGCCCCAGGACCCAGTGGACCTGGCCAGTTTGGCCCTGCGGCACATGGAGCCCGACCTCAGCGCCAGGGTCACCGTCTATCAGGTATTCACCCCGTCCATATCCTCGGCCGCCTCTGGGGCAGGGCCCCCTTCAGTAAGCCCAAGTGATTGTGGTGAGACAGGCCGTGATTTGCTGGCACAGCCTCCGCTAGAGTCCAGGGCCCTTGGCACAGCTTGACCTCTGACCTCGGCGCCTCTCCCCACATTCACTGTATGCCGGGCATGGCTTTCTGTTCCTTGAGCAGTCTGTGGCAGCTCCCTCCTGAGGCCTTTGTGCTTGCTGTTCCCTCTGCCAGGAACACCCTTTCTCCGGGACTTCACTTCCTTCAGGTGTGAGTTCCACCAACCTTTCATCAGGACCTCTTTCCTGACCACCCTGGCTGAGCCTGGTTCCCCGTGACTCAGTTTCCCCTGTGTCTCCCAAGGCCCAGCACAGGTTCTGGCACAAAGAAGACATTCCACAGCTGTTTGTCGAATGACTAAATGAAATATTCCCCATATCCTGGGGGGTCCCACTCATGCCAGGCCACACGGGGGACCAGAAGAGAGCCCCTCACAGCACTTGTCATCTGGTCCTGGAGGCAGACCCCAGTTAATGGTTTCCCTCAGAACTGCTGGTTTAGAGATGGAGAAGCCCTGGGGGCTATGGGAGCCCAAAAGGGAGCAGGGAGGGCTTCTTGGAGGAGGTGAGGGTGAGCTGGGTGCAGGCAGAAGAGAAGAGGTGAGGAGAGCATTCCAGGCAGAGGGACCAGCATGGGCCAGGGCTCGAGGGTGGCTGGGAGTGGCTGGAGATGCTGAAAGGGCTTCCTTTGGCTGGAGCAGGGAGTTGGGATGAGAGAGAAGAGGCATGTAGGACACCGGGTTAGTGATGAGAGGGCCACGGGGAGGTTTTAAGAAGAGGAGGGTTGGGGTGCAAGTCAAGTTTCTGGAAGGATTTGCGCTTTTGAAAGCGCCCCCTGGTGGATGGTGTTGGATTGGGGGCAAGGCGAAGAGGACAGAGGGGCTAGGAGAGTGGTGATGCGGTGTCCCAGTGAGAGAACATATTGCAGAGGAAGTGCAGTTTTTAACTCATTTCTTCGTTTTTTAAAGTAATGCATTAAAAGGAATTCCCTGGTGGTCCAGTGGTTAGGACTCTGTGCTTTCACTACTGAGGGCCTGGGTTCCATCCCTGGTCAGGGAACTAAGATTCCAAAAGCCGGGGCCCCCCCCACCCAAAAAAAAAAGTAATGCATTAAAAAGCCAAACAGGGAACTGCACGGGTTCGATACCTGGTCGGAGAACTAAGATCTTGCAAGCCCACGCAGCGCAATGGGGAAAAAAAAAAAAAAAAAAAAGCCAAACGGTACACAGGAACACACAGTGAAGAGTTCCCCTCTCCTGCCCTGACCCTTTAGCCCCCAGGCTACTTCCCCAGAGGTGACCACTTCCATGTCTCCTTCCCAAGAGATCTATGCATTTGCATGCAGATGTATACTTTTTTTTTTTGCATATATATCCTTTGTATTATAAATATCCCTTTTTCCCCCCCATTTCATTATTTAAAATGCATACAGAAGGGTTGAAAACATGGTAAAATGATCACCTACACCACCTAGATTTTTTTTTAAACTTTTTCTTTTTGAACTATAGTTGATTTACAATGTTGTGTTAGTTTCTGGTGTACAGCAAAGTGATTCAGTTATACATATATATATATACATATATTTTTTTTCATATTCTTTTCCATTATACTTTATTACAAAATCTTGAATATAGTTCCCTGTGCTATACAGTAGGACCTTGTTGTTTGGCACCACCTAGATTTAGAATGGGAACAATCCAAGTATCCATCAAGAGGGACTTGTCCATGTCCACTGTGGCACCTCAATCAAAGACTGGTGAAAAAAGTGAAAGGGTGAGGCATGCACAGTGGTGTAGTAAGCCACCTAAAGTATGAGAAGGGAGGAGAAATAAAAAGGCATATAGCTATTTGTTTATTTTCATAAGAATAAATAATGCAGGGAATTCCCTGGCAGTCCAGTGGCTAGGACTTAGAGCTCTCACTGACAAGGGCCCCGGTTCACTCCCTGGTCGGAGAACTAAGATCACGCAAGCCACGCGGCGTGCCCAAAAAATAAAAAAATTTTAAAAATAAGTAACGCAAAGATAAGTCAGTTATGGGTAAAAATGGTCATCTCTGGACGGGCAGAGGAGATGGGGGTAGAGAGAAAAGGAATGGGAGGGAGACATCTATTTAATATGGGTTGGCTTCTAAACTATGGAAATGTTTAGACTATCAAAAATATATATAATCAAAAACGAGGGGAAAGAACCCACCAAAGTTGAAAACAAACATATGTGGCTAAATATCCAATTGACAGCATAACCAGTGAGAGAAAAAAATTCTGAGTCACTGTTGCCTGACATCCTTAGTGGCCTGCATTCTGAGAATCCTGAACTTAATCCCCTAGTGTTATGGTCAGCTGTAATATCAGAATCATTTATGCACATTGATGGATAAGTCAAATAAGCATGTGTATCACTTGTAATAGGAACCAAGATTTTGAGTGTGAGAGAAAAAGATATACAATCGTAATGTTAAAAAAAAAATCCATAGTGTTAAATTTGAAATGAAAAATCAGTATAAATATATTGTCCAGTAAAAGGGCCCAGGAGCAAAACCTACACTTTTAAAGATGTTTCTCCAATGGCAGCGCATCATCCATACACATATTCTGCACCTCACCTTTTGCTGTTCTCACTTAATAATATGGCTGGGAGCCCCATTTTTGTTTTTTTTTAATTAAGTAGTTTTGGATTTTTTTTTTTTGATGTGGACCATTTTTAAAGTCTTTATTGAATTTCTTACAGTATCGCTTCTGTTTTATGTTTTGGTTTTTTGGCCGCAAGGCATGTGGGATTTTAGTTCCCCAACCAGGGATCGAACCCATACCCCCTGCATTGGAAGGCGAAGTCTGAACCACTGGACCGCCAGGGAAGTCCCAAAGGAGTCCATTCTTTTTAACCTGAAAGGGTGGAGGATATGTGTGTGAACAGTTGTCCACTCACAGGTATTTCCGTCAGAGTATGTGCATTTTTTCAAAAATGAATTTCATTTAGTTTTGGTTTTTGTTTTTGGGCCACGCTGCTTGGCTTGCAGGATTTTGGTTCCCTGACCAGGGATTGAATCTGGGCCACCGCAGTGAAAGTGTTGAGTCCTAACCACTGGACCACCAGGGAATTCCCTCATTTAGTTTTTTGGTTTTTTTCTTTAAAGACTTTTTTTTTTAATGTGTACCAATTTTTTTTTAATCTGTATTAAATTTGTTACAATATTGCTTCTGTTTTATGTTTTGATTCTTTGGCCACAAGGCATGTGGGATCTTAGCTCCCCAACCAGGGATCGACCCACACCCCCTGCACTGGAAGGCGAAGTCTTAACCACTGGACCACCAAGGAAGTCCTTCATTTAGTTTTTAAAATCACATTTCAGAGTGTAAAATTAGAAAGCTACAAAAGGCTATTCTTTCCCTCCCTGCCCTCCACAGAGGCAAACGCTGTGACTTGCTTCTTGTGTCTCCTTCCTGGCATATTCTGTTTGCATGAAATTCTTTTCCTTTTTTAAATTTCACATGCACTGAGCACTTAGCACGTGCCAGGCATCGTTCTTGGCATTTTAGAACCATCTCAATTAAGTGCTGTTATTGCCCCCATTTTGAATTGGGGAAACTGAGGCACATGGTGACTTAGCCAAGGTCATGCAGACAGTGGCAGAGCCGGGATTTTAACGCAGAAGTGATTCAGTTATACATATATATATATATATATATATATATATATATATACATTATTTTTTTTCATATTCTTTTCCATTATACTTTATTACAAAATCTTGAATATAGTTCCCTGTGCTATACAGTAGGACCTTGTTGTTTGGCACCACCTAGATTTAGAATGGGAACAATCCAAGTATCCATCAAGAGGGACTTGTCCATGTCCACTGTGGCACCTCAATCAAAGACTGGTGAAAAAAGTGAAAGGGTGAGGCATGCACAGTGGTGTAGTAAGCCACCTAAAGTATGAGAAGGGAGGAGAAATAAAAAGGCATATAGCTATTTGTTTATTTTCATAAGAATAAATAATGCAGGGAATTCCCTGGCAGTCCAGTGGCTAGGACTTAGAGCTCTCACTGACAAGGGCCCCGGTTCACTCCCTGGTCGGAGAACTAAGATCACGCAAGCCACGCGGCGTGCCCAAAAAATAAAAAAATTTTAAAAATAAGTAACGCAAAGATAAGTCAGTTATGGGTAAAAATGGTCATCTCTGGACGGGCAGAGGAGATGGGGGTAGAGAGAAAAGGAATGGGAGGGAGACATCTATTTAATATGGGTTGGCTTCTAAACTATGGAAATGTTTAGACTATCAAAAATATATATAATCAAAAACGAGGGGAAAGAACCCACCAAAGTTGAAAACAAACATATGTGGCTAAATATCCAATTGACAGCATAACCAGTGAGAGAAAAAAATTCTGAGTCACTGTTGCCTGACATCCTTAGTGGCCTGCATTCTGAGAATCCTGAACTTAATCCCCTAGTGTTATGGTCAGCTGTAATATCAGAATCATTTATGCACATTGATGGATAAGTCAAATAAGCATGTGTATCACTTGTAATAGGAACCAAGATTTTGAGTGTGAGAGAAAAAGATATACAATCGTAATGTTAAAAAAAAAATCCATAGTGTTAAATTTGAAATGAAAAATCAGTATAAATATATTGTCCAGTAAAAGGGCCCAGGAGCAAAACCTACACTTTTAAAGATGTTTCTCCAATGGCAGCGCATCATCCATACACATATTCTGCACCTCACCTTTTGCTGTTCTCACTTAATAATATGGCTGGGAGCCCCATTTTTGTTTTTTTTTAATTAAGTAGTTTTGGATTTTTTTTTTTTGATGTGGACCATTTTTAAAGTCTTTATTGAATTTCTTACAGTATCGCTTCTGTTTTATGTTTTGGTTTTTTGGCCGCAAGGCATGTGGGATTTTAGTTCCCCAACCAGGGATCGAACCCATACCCCCTGCATTGGAAGGCGAAGTCTGAACCACTGGACCGCCAGGGAAGTCCCAAAGGAGTCCATTCTTTTTAACCTGAAAGGGTGGAGGATATGTGTGTGAACAGTTGTCCACTCACAGGTATTTCCGTCAGAGTATGTGCATTTTTTCAAAAATGAATTTCATTTAGTTTTGGTTTTTGTTTTTGGGCCACGCTGCTTGGCTTGCAGGATTTTGGTTCCCTGACCAGGGATTGAATCTGGGCCACCGCAGTGAAAGTGTTGAGTCCTAACCACTGGACCACCAGGGAATTCCCTCATTTAGTTTTTTGGTTTTTTTTCTTTAAAGACTTTTTTTTTTAATGTGTACCAATTTTTTTTTAATCTGTATTAAATTTGTTACAATATTGCTTCTGTTTTATGTTTTGATTCTTTGGCCACAAGGCATGTGGGATCTTAGCTCCCCAACCAGGGATCGACCCACACCCCCTGCACTGGAAGGCGAAGTCTTAACCACTGGACCACCAAGGAAGTCCTTCATTTAGTTTTTAAAATCACATTTCAGAGTGTAAAATTAGAAAGCTACAAAAGGCTATTCTTTCCCTCCCTGCCCTCCACAGAGGCAAACGCTGTGACTTGCTTCTTGTGTCTCCTTCCTGGCATATTCTGTTTGCATGAAATTCTTTTCCTTTTTTAAATTTCACATGCACTGAGCACTTAGCACGTGCCAGGCATCGTTCTTGGCATTTTAGAACCATCTCAATTAAGTGCTGTTATTGCCCCCATTTTGAATTGGGGAAACTGAGGCACATGGTGACTTAGCCAAGGTCATGCAGACAGTGGCAGAGCCGGGATTTTAACGCAGGTGGGCCAGCTGCAGAGTTCCCTCCATGTGAGTATCTCCAGGGTCAGTGGCTCTTACCCAATTAGATAGAAGCAAGAAGGCGGTGGGCTCGAGTGATTGTGGGAGGCCCAGTAGACAGACCCAGGAGGGGCCCTGAATTCACTCAAATCCCCATTTCTCTCTCCCGGGCTCCTCCATAGGGGCTGTGGGGGAAGCAAGCTTCCACCCCGACTTTCCTTGCAGATGCCTTTGTCCAAAGACTCCACAGATGGCACGGATCCCACGGAGCCCCACATCATAGGTAAGGTCCTGCAGAGGGAAGGAGGGAGTGAGCGCCAGGTTCTCAGCAGGCCTGCTGGGTGGGCTCCCTGGGCCTCTGGGCACAGCCCCTCAGCCAGGACGCCCCGGGAATGTGTGTCTCCACACCAGGAATCCAGAGTCCTGATCAGCAGGCCGCCCTGGCCCACCACGACCCAGCCCGCCCGATCTTCATTGAGGGTCCCTTCTCCCTGTGGCTTCGAGACAAATGCGTCTATTACCACATCCTCAGAGCTGACTTGCTGCCCCCCGAGGAGAGGGTGAGGGCCCAAAGCGGGAGTCGGGGGTGGTAAGAGTGAGTTGGCTCAAAGGTGAGGAGGGGGGTGGGGGGATGGGAGGGCAGGGGCCCGGGGAGAGGCGGCAGGTGGCTGCAACATCCTGGGCCTCTGACTCTGCCTGCACCTCCCCCCCCCGCCCCCCCCCGGGGGTTAGGAAGTGGAGGAGATTCCAGAGGAGTGGAACCTCTACTACCCAATGCAGCTAGACCTGGCCTACGGGAGGAGCAGCTGGGATGACTACGAGTTTAACATCGATGAAGGTAAAAACTGGGATGGGTAGGATTCTGAACACTGCACGGGATGGGGTGCCACCTCTGGAGTCGAGGGATGGGGCCCAGGCTGAGACCTAGTCCAGTTACACACACAGACTCTGTACACACACACACACACACACACACACACACACACACACACACCCCACCAGACCAGCACCACCACCGCCCACGAAAGCATGAAACTCACCATTCAGGGGCTCCAGACCTGTCAGCCCTCAGTCATTTCCTCCTTCAAATATTTATGGAGCACCTCTGTGCTGGCTACTGGGCATGACCAGGACAGGCCCAGTCCCTCCCCTCAGGCCAGCGGTGGATCAGACAAGTTACATTCTTGGGGTCCCAGGGGAGGAGCACACAACTAAGCCTCAGGTGGGAGTCAGGAGGATTTCCTGGTGGAAACTTGAGCCAGGAGGTGTCACCTAGGTGAAGCGTGGGACAGGCAGGCTAGGCAGAGCATGTGCAAAGGCTTGGACACACACAAAAGGCAAAAGGGAGCTTAAATCCCCCATCCTTGGCCTGGAAGGGGTGTGGGCTTGAGGGGGCTGCTCCAGTCCCTACTGCACAAACTGAGGGCCTGTCTCTCCCGACAGCGGAGGAAGGCCCTGTCTTCGCCATATGCATGGCGGGTGCCCATGACCAGGCCACGCTGGCCAAGTGGATCCAGGGCCTGCAGGAGACCAACCCAGCCCTGGCCCGCATCCCGGTGGTCTTCCGCTTGTCAGGGTCCTCCGGGGAGCTCCTGGCATCCTCCTCAGGGCTGGAGGAGCCACCCCTGACCCCACCCGAGGGCCAGGAAGAAGAGGAAAACAATCAGCAGCGACAGCAGCAGAGCCAGAGCTGAGCCTGAGCAGTCACAGGAGCACAGGCTGTGGACTGATGTGAACGCATGAGATGACCTTTTAGTGTACAGCAAATAAAAGTTTTCCGGCTTGGGGCTGCCTTGCCTCCTCTCTGGCAGTGTAGCGTCCCTGCCCTTTTAATGCCTGGTGTCACGTCTTTTCAAGTGATAGAGACATCATCCAGAACTGACGGGTCGAGCCGCTGGCCTTCCGTCCGCCTTTCCTGGACAGCTCCCACCCTTCCCTTGTCATCCCCACAATGCATTCAGGATAAAGGTGCAGAGGAAGAAGCCCCCATCACCCCAGGGTCTACGGGCTCTTCTGGCTCTTTCTTCCCGGATCAGCCTCAAACCTTCAGCTACCCCATCCGTCTCTGCCTAGTCAGAAAGTTTAACGGAGAAGGAGTAAGGGGAGAGGGGGTTGTTGCTGGCGCTTATTGCGCGCATGCGCAGCTTCCGCTCTCGATCTTGTTTTGGCGCCGCGAGGCAGTGAGAGTCCATGAGAAATTTCCCGTCGTCGCGGAACATGCGCGCCACTTCCGGCCGGGCTCCTAACAACGGGGGAGGCTGGTAACCAGGGAGGGGGGGATGGCGGAGCGGGCGCCGGAGCCCGAGGCGGAGGCGGAGGCTGAGGCGGGCGCGGGCGGGGAGGTGGCCGCCGAGGAGGGCGCGGCGGGCCGCAAGGCGCGGGGCCGCCCGCGGCTCACGGAGTCGGACCGGGCCCGGCGGCGGCTCGAGTCCCGGAAGAAGTACGACGTGCGGCGCGTGTACCTGGGCGAGGCGCACGGGCCCTGGGTGGACCTGCGGCGCCGCAGCGGCTGGAGCGACGCCAAGCTCGCCGCCTACCTCATCTCGTTGGAGCGCGGCCAACGCAGCAGCCGCCACGGGTGAGGGGGCCCGGCCCGACGGAGGGAGGGAGCGAGGGAGGAGACGCCCCCATCCCCCGCTGAGCCTGGTCCCGCCCCCTCCGCCCCCCAGGGCCCCGCCCCTGGCACCTGTGAACCCCGCCCAGCGCCCGGACTGCCCGCCTGGGTCTCCGACTGCTGGTCCTGGGACGCGCCTGGCTCGCGGCCCCGCCTTCCGTCGCTCCGACTGCCCAATCCTAGGATACGCCCAGCCTCTCGACCCGCCTCCTGGGCGCTTGGCCCTGCCCCCTAGAGCTCTGGCTGCCCAATCCTGGTACGGGCCCCACCTCCAAGCATTCTAACGGCCCAGTCCCTGGAGGGGCGGCCCCGCCTCCTGAGGCCTGAGGGGCCCGAGGTCCCTGCTGGTCCCCGGCATCTCCCATGCCTCATTCCCTAAAACTCCCACAATGTAGCCTGGGGCTGTGACTGGACACCCCGGGCCACCCAGCCCTACCCCTCATGAGGTTCCAGTGACCCACCTGGGACTGCGTGTGGTCCCATTCCCACACTGGAATGGGGCCACTGCGGAGACCCCACACTCCCAGAGCACCCCTCACAATCCAGATCTCACTCCCCTAATATCTCTTGGCTCTTGGGGAACACCTCTGCCCAGGGAGACTCAGGTGAAGAGGAAACCCAGAGTTAGCTGCTCAGGTGGAGGGCAGAGGCCTCTGCATAATCTCAATCTCGAGAAAGAGCAGTATGGAAGGAATTTTTCTGTTCTTGCCTTATAGGTTGATGTGATGATTACATGAGTTAAAATACAGCAGAGGGCTTCGAACAGTGCCTGGCACAATGTGAGCAGTCCGGATATTAGCTGTTATGATGATGTTTGTTTCCTGTCACAAACAGTGCTGCAACAAAACCCTTGTTCTGCCCTGGTTTTCACTTGTACGCATTCACATGTTTCTCTCAGGGGAGATTCTGAGGGCCAGGAATCAACCAGAACCTGCTGAATTGTACCCACCCCCTCCCCAGGGTGGCAGGCTGGTTTATATGCCCAAGAGCAGGGCAGGAAATGCTGGGAGCTTATAAAACTTCAAGCCAGTGTCCCAGCTATTGGAGTTTCTGATTCAGTTAGTCTGGGTGGCGTTGCAGACCCTGTATTTTTTTCTGAAGAGCTTCCAGGGAGACTTGATGTACAGCTGGAGTTGAGAACCACTGACCAGAGGGAGCCCCTGGAGGTTCCGAAGCTGAAAGTGGTATTTACAGAAGCTTGTCTGGCTGAGCTGGAGGTGTGTGGGAGCTGTGCAGGACTGGGGCAGGGGCACTGAGACAACCCAGGCAGTGTGTGGCAAAACCTGACCCCGGGGCACATGAGTAGTCGGGAAGATACACTAAGGGGTATTTAGTCCTCAAACTGCATGGCAGTTCTGTGAGGGAGGCACTGTGGTTATCCCCACTTCACAGATGGGAAAACTGAGGCCCAGAGGGGACCAATCCTGCTTGAGGTCACACAGCCAGTCAGTAGCAGAGATAAGACTTGAACTCGGATCTGAGTGACGCCAAGTCTGTCTCCACCACGATGTGGCGTTCCCCGCACCCCAGCCGTGGCGAGGCTATGAATGGGTGGAGGTGGTCATGGATGTTTGGATTTGGGTTTGGGTGAGGATCTAGGCAGCCAGCCTGGCCCCTTGGAGGGGAGGTGGAGCCTCGGGAGGGGATAGAGTCTCCTGGGATGGTACAAGGGGACATGTATTCCTGGGCAGAGGGCAGAGCCCAGGCAGGAGCCCCAAGGAGCTGTCCTGGGCTAGACATGAGGTGTTGGGGCTGAGGATTGCTATCAGGCTGGACAAGAGTCAGTTAGGGTGGGCAGTGGAGCTGAGGAGAGACCCTGGACTGGCTGTCAGGACATTGGTGGCAAGAGCGTTGCCCCAGCCACAGCGAGGAGACCCGTGTTCCAATGCCTGGCTCTGTGATAATATTGAGAATCATAATGGTCATCGTTACCATGTGCTGAGTGATTCTTAATTACCAGGCTCTTTACAATGCATATGACCCCATGCCAACCCCATGAGGAAGGTACTGTTATGAGCCCACACTACACATGGGGAAACTGAGGCACGGGGAGGCAGGGTGACTCACCCAGGGTCACAGAGCCTGCTGTTGTGGTTTAGAAGAGGAAGAGCAGGGAAGCAGTCTGAGTCAGGTGGGCAGACCCTGAAGCATGGTGGCAGGAAGGCAAAGGGAAGCCCTAGCAGGTCCAGGAGAGATGGCTCCAAAGCACCTGCCTGGAGCCTGGGCTGGGCCACAGCTGAGTGGGCCACGTAGGGTCAGGAACCTGCTTGGCAGATCTGGTGGCCATCCTGGTGTGGGAGGCCATGGGGGCCCCTGGCCTTAGGATCCGGCCCTGCCCTGGGCTCCCAAGGCCATGGCTCACTGGGACACACAGTCAGGGTATTGGGACCCAGGCAGAACGGGGAAGGCCCTAGAGGTAGGCGGACATGATGGCGTGGCCTTTGGGCTTGAGCTGGCTGCAGGGTCAGGACCCTCATAGAGCAGGCAGTTAGGGCCCAACCATCTCCCCAGAGCTCTGGGCCAGCCTCAGGGCCAGGATCTGCAGGTCCTTGGAGGGGGTAGTCCAAAGTCAACTCCATGACTGTTCTACTGGGTAACAAATGCCCACAGACTTAGTGGCTTTAAAACCCCACAGATTTATCTCACATTTCAGCAGGTCAGGAATCTGGCACATTTTAGCTGGCTCCTCAGGTCAGGGTCTCAGGAGGCTGAAATCAAGGTATCAGCGCGCCACAGCGTCACCTAGAGGCTCGCCCAGGGAAGGATCTGCTTCTAGACTTGTTCAGAGCATTGGCAGAATCCATTTCCTCCGGGCTATACGGCTGGGGTCCCTGTGGTCTTGCTGACCATCAGCTGGGACTGCTCTCAGCTCCACAAGGTCGTTCTCAGGTCCTGGTCCCTCACAGGCCCCCTCATGCTCTCAGCCCCCAGTCTCTGACTTCAGCAGGGCCCTTTTAAAGGCTCCCCTGATTAGGTCAGGCTCCCCAAATAAGCTCCCTCTTGATAATCCACTCCCCAGCCACGGGACCCTGGGCAGGCGGCTTCACCCTCAGGGCCTCAGTTTCCCACTCCGTGAGGTGGGTGATGATAGTAGACCCCTGCCAGGGCTGCTGATGGTGCAGGAGAGCCCAAGTGAAGGGACAAGGGAAGTAGACCTGGCCCGGGAAGCAGAAGCCCACATTCTACCCCAGCAGGATTGGCATCTCATCATCAGGCCCCAAGCTCACTCCCCACTGCCCCCTCTCTCTGTTACAGGAAGCCTTGGGAGCAAGTCCCCAAAAAGCCAAAGCGGAAGAAAAGTAAGTGGGGCTGCAACCAGGGTGGAGGTGGCGTTGGGAGTAAGTTGTTTTGTGGTTGGTTCCCTCCCTCGCTCAGGGACCACTTGTGGAGGGTCCGCATGTGCCAGGAGCCGTGCAGGCCGGGAAAGACCCAGCCCTGCCCTCCCAGAGCCCGCAGTCTCATAGGAAAGAGGGGGGAACAGGCTGAGCAGGGCTGTGGTGGGGAAGTAGAGGCACGGGGGTGCCCAGAGGAGGGATCTGACCCAGCCTGGGTCGGGGGTGGGCATGGGATAGGAAGGGTTGGAGGGGACCCGAACCTGTGCTGTGCCCACCGGGGGTACTCTTATCATCCCCATCTGACACAGAAAGGCTGAGTCACCGCCCCAGGCTGCACAGCCAGAAAGTGGCCTGGCCAAATTGCAAACCCAGGACCATGCGTCTCCCGAGGGGTCCCCTTTGCTCCTCTCCTGCCCGGTGCGTGGGAGTCAGCCGGGGAAGAGCCAGCAGAGCACAGGGAACAGCTTGTGCCCAGGCCTGAAGGCCATGTTGTGCGCCAGGCTCAAGGGGAGCCGGGCGTGGGCGGTCGGAGCAGAGGCTGCAGTGTGTACTCCCACCCCCTGACCACGACCCCTGAGCCCTGGGCTGTGTGTTCCAGGCCATGTCCAGCAGGGTGAGGACCGGTGGTCCAGGGACGGCCGTCTGATGGCAGTGAGCCCCTCTGCTTACCACGGTGCTCAGAGGCAGAAGCCGAGCTAAGAGTGAGACCCCCAAGCCGAGAGGTGTGGGGAGGGGGATGAGGGGTCCCGAGAGGTGGCTGCTGGTGTCCCTGTGGTCATCACTGGGTTGGCGACCCCAGGCACCATCCCTAGGCCCAAGGACCTTTCCTGGGTCCCCCCCGCCCCCCGTCATCTCCCAGCCCGGAAGGTCAGGAACACGCCTTCAGAGCTGAGTGAAGGGCGAGGGCCAAGGCAGGTGTCTAGAGGAAGAGGGCACAGCCCTTACGGAGATCCTGAGGCAGGGCCATACTTGCCTAGTTGAGGAACAGGGAGGAGGCCCTGAGGCTAGAGTGAAGTGATCCAGGGCAGCAGTAGGAGGAGGTGAGCGCAGGAGGTGACAGGGCAGAAAACACAGGGCCTGGTGAACCTCAGGGAGGACTTTGGCTCTTACTCCCATTGAGGTGGGAGCCCTGGGAGATTTTTTCTTTTTTTATATTGGCTACGTTGTGTCTTCATTGCTGCGCGCGGGCTTTCTCTAGTTGTGGTCAGCGGGGGCTACTCTTGTTGCGGCGCGCGGGCTACTTTTGTTGCGGGGCGCGGGCTTCTCATCGCGGTGGCTTGTCTTGTTGTGGAGCACGGGCTCTAGGCGCACGGGCTTCGGTAGTTGCGGTGCATGGGCTCATTAGTTGTGGCTCGTGGGCTTAGTTGCTCTGCGGCATGTGGGATCTTCCCGGACCAGGGCTCGAACCCGTGTCCCCTGCATTGGCAGGCAGAGTCTTAACCACTGCGCCACCAGGGAAGTCCGCCCTGGTGGATTCTGAGTAGAGAAGGAATGTGGCCCGACTCAAGTGTTCAGAGACGCCCTCTGTCAGCTGCCGGGGGCAAGGGTGAGAGCTGGGAGACTAGGGCCGAGGGACTGAGTTGGTGCAGGCGGGAGACGCTGAGTTGATGAGGATGATTATAACTGTAACTAACAGCTGACAGTCGTTGCGTGAGCACCTGCCATACACCAGGCTTTATTATGTATATGACTTGACTCAAACAATGAGGACATTCCCTGCCAGTCTCTGTTGTGTCCAGGGCGAGTCTCACATCTCTTGAGCCTCAGTTTCTTCATCTGTAAACTGGGGACAGGCCTGGATAATACTCAGGAGGGTGTCTCAACCCCCAGAGCTATAAGACCCATGTGGTTCTGGGGGCCGTGCTGCCCGGAGAGGGGGGTAGGGGTGAGCCCTGTCCCTCATGCCTGCCCATGCCCCGTGTGTGCAGGGCGGCGACGCAACGTGAACTGCCTGAAGAACGTGGTGATCTGGTACGAGGACCACAAGCACCGCTGTCCCTACGAGCCGCACCTCGCCGAGCTGGACCCCACCTTTGGCCTGTACACCACGGCTGTGTGGCAGTGCGAGGCTGGGCACCGCTACTTCCAAGACCTGCACTCGCCCCTGAAGCCGCTCAGCGACTCAGACCCTGAGAGTGACAAAGGTGGGTCTGCGGGGGGAGGGCTCACAGTAGCCTCCGGTGTTTGGGGCTCTACAGCCCCTCCTGGGCCCTGCCAGCCTCAGGCCAGCGTTGCGGACCTCACAGCAGCTGACATGGCCCTGGCACGGGATGGCCTTGAAGTCTTTGAGTCCTTGCAGAGACCAAGAGCTGGTCCCCATTTTGCGGAGGGACAGCCAAGGTGCGGCGCGGTTTGCCCATCTGGGCCTGAGGTCAGTCGCAGGCGGGGCTGAGGTCCAGGAACGTGGCTCAGCGGCTGAGGGGACAGGCAGGTGCTGGGCCTCTCCTGGCCTCTTTGTCCTCCTTTACTTCCTCCGGCTCTCTCTCAGATTCTGGATGGTCTCTCGCAGCCTCATCCTCTTTCCCTCCCTCCAGCCTGTCCTCCTTCTCCCTACACCCCGCTTTCTGCTCTTGAGCTTTCTCTTGTTCCTGATCCTCCCCTTTCATCTTTCTGTGTTTCATCCTGTCTCTCTCTCTCTCTCTCCTCTCTCGCATCTCCTTTCTTTTTCTCTCTTCTTCCCACTGTCTCTCCTCCATCTCACTCTCTCACTCCCATTTTCATCCCTTTCTCTCTCCTCCACACCATGGCCCCACACTCCCCATCTCTCACTGCCCAGCCCCTCCCCTGCCATCCCATGTTGGTCACACACACACATGAGCTGGAGTCCTTCTCAGGACTGGGAGGGACTCATTTATGAAGGTCCAATTGGCCCTGGTAGGGGAGCAGAGGAGATGCCATGGGTGGTGAGGGGCTGCCCACCTGCCTCGGGGGCTTAGCATCAGGGGGAGCATGGGGCCCTCTGCCAGGCACCCTGCCGGAGCTGAGGGTGGGGTCAGTCACCAGGGCTGAGCCCGCGCTGGCAGGCATCTCTGAGCAGGTGGCATCCCAGCTGGCCAAGGGGAAGCCGTGGGCGAGAGGTGTTCCAGGTGGGCACCCCAGCCAACGGCTGTCCCGTTGTGTGTCAGCCAGGCTCCCAGTGTGCAGCCAGCCTCTCGGCCGTCTTGTCCTCCCGACTCCAGACCCTGCCCCAAACCACCCTGAATCCTCCTCACAGCCCTGTCATTAGCAATCGAGGAAACCAAGGCCCTGAGAGTAATGTGACTGGCCCATCTGGCACTGGGTCTGGCTGGGATGGGGGTGGCACCCAGAGGAGTCCCCTGACAGCCCAACCCAACTCTGATACCAGTGGCCTCTGGATCTGGGCTCTCAGGAATGAATGCTGGGATCAATTAGCCAGATCTGCTTTGGGCACTGGCGGGGGGGTTGCTGTGAGGGCGTGGCTGTGTCCCTGTCCCAGCCTGGTCCCTCAGCAGCACCCTTATCAGCTCTCTGCCGAGGGCGGCCCTGCCACCTCGCACTCAGTAAGAAGACCTCGCACCAGGACTGTGGGAGGCCAGTGGGTGCCCTGCCAATTCTGTCATTAATGTCATTATCAACTGGCAAGAAGTCCAGTGTCGGCTTAACAGCTGGACACTGTAACTGGGGATCCAGGCACAGGTCCTGGCCGTGCCCCCAACTCACTAGGCAACTGCCTCCTCCTTCAGGGTGGAGCCACGGGGCTCAGTCCACCCTGCAGAATACAGGGTGTTAGAAGGAGGGGCGTTCCCCCTACCCTGCCCCTGCTGCCGCCCCAGGGCTGAGTCAGGGATGGGGTGTTAGGATAATAGCGATAATGGAAAACATTGATAGGGTGCTTACTGTAAGTTCTACTGTCCTATTTACTCATTAAATACCCCAAACACCCCCTGAGTAGGTACCTAGTTATAAGGCACCCCTCCTTCACACAGCTGGAGGAGTGGGCACCAGGATCCCACCCCGGCAGTCAGGCTCCAGAGCCTGCACTCTCCATGTGACCTTCTGGGAGTGTAGAACACGTAGTACCCAGACAGCATACCCCAACTGTGTCACGAGTGTGTAACTTAAGGGACAGTCATTCATTTTTCCTGTCCCCAGTTTCTCCCTGCTTGCGGACATTAGCACCAAACACCTAGGTAAGATGCCAGCCCTCTTGGCCTTCATCACAGCCTTGGTCATGGGTTCATTCATTTTTATAAACATGCACTCAATGTGTACCAAGCAGCACTGTGTACCTGGGCACTGGGGCCTGTGCACAGGGACCCCCGTCCTTTTGGAGTTTACGGTATAAAGGGGAAGCAGACAGTAAACAAGATAAACAAGTAAAATCTAGAGTGCAGTGGAAGGCAGTAAGTATTGGGGGAAAAATAAAGGAGAGAAAAGGGTGCTATTTGAGGCCAAGTGGTCAGAGGCCTCCCTGAAAACATACCATACCATTTGAGGAAGGGTCTGATGGAGGTGAAGGAGGGAGCCCACGCAGGTGTCTGAGAAAAGAGGGTTCAGGCAGAGAGAGTGGCGAGTGCAAAGGCCCTGATGCAGAAACCTGCCTAGTGTCCCTGGGCACAGAAGACAGGTCAGTGGGGCTGGAGAGGAGGTGACAAGGGCACATGTTCAGGCTGTGTGGCCATGGTGAGGGCTTTGGCTGCTACGCCAAGTGAGTTGGGAAGGTCATTAACTGAGGTAAGGCCAGCTGCCGAGATAGACGCACCCCAGCTCCTGTGACCTAACACAGCTCACTTCCCCCCGCATTCTGGTGAGACTCAGCTGTATAGCACACCTAATGGCAAAGGATGCTGGGACATGTAGTCCACCAGGTGTCAGGAGGAAGAGACAGGGGTTTGGTGAGCAGCTGGCCTATCTCTTCCACAGGAAGCGATGATGAGCAGATTCTCAAAGAGGGACGTGACCTGAGCAGATGTTCACAGGCTCCCCCTGGCCAGTGAGGGGAGGACAGACTTGGGGGTGGGCAAGGATGGGAGCGGGGGCACCCAGAAGAAGGAACTGCATGGTCCTGGCAGAGGGCTGGCGGGGCCATGACCAGGGTGTGCGGGGGAGGTAGGAGAAGCCGTCAGCCTGGGGATGTATTTTGGAAGCAGCGCCAACAGGTTTTGCTGACAGATTGGAAGTGGGTGTGAGAGAAAGTGAGAAGTCAAGGAGAGCCCCAGGACTTTGGCCTGAGCAACTGGAAGGGCAGAGCTGCCGCCCGCTGAGACGGGGATGTCTGTGAGCCGTGCAGCCTTTCTCTGAGGGAAGATTCGGAACCCAGAGTCTGAGATGCCTGTAAGACCCCTCAGAGGGAGCAGTGGGGCGTGATGGGCTGCAGCTCCGCGGGAGGTCCAGGCGAGACCTGTCCACTGGAGACACCGGGGTATGGGTGGTGACAGTATAATAAAAATAGATGCAGACAGACCTAGGCGATATTGCAGGTTTGATTCCAGCCCACCGCAATAAAGTGAATATCAAAATAAAAGGAGTCTCACGAACTTTTTGGTTTCCCAGTGCATATAGAAGTTATGTTTACACTATACTGTGGTCTATTAAGTGTGCAATAGCATGACGTCTAAAAAAAAGTGTACAGACCTTCATTTTAAAATAATGCTGTTGTTGGGCTTCCCTGGTGGCGCAGTGGTTGAGTCCGTCTGCCGATGCAGGGGACACGGGTTCGTACCCCAGTCCGGGAAGATCCCACGTGCCGCGGAGCGGCTGGGCCCGTGAGCCATCAGTGCATATAGAAGTTATGTTTACACTATACTGTGGTCTATTAAGTGTGCAATAGCATTGTGGAAAAAAAAAGGGTACATTCCTCAATTTAAAAATACTTTGTTGCTGGGGAATTCCCTGGCTGTCCAGTGGTTAGGACTCTGCACTCCCACTGCATGGGGCACGGGGTTCAATCCCTGGTCAGGGAACTAATATCCTGCATGCCGAGTATGCTGCTCGGCCAATGATTGATAGATAGATAGATAGATAGATAATAAAGTTTTTTAAAATAAATAAATAAAATACTTTATTGCTAAAAAAATGCCACCATCATCTGAGCCTTCAGTG
Source organism: Physeter macrocephalus (assembly GCF_002837175.3). NCBI lineage: Eukaryota > Metazoa > Chordata > Mammalia > Artiodactyla > Physeteridae > Physeter > Physeter macrocephalus. The sequence goes on from NW_021145518.1 coordinate 75,671, forward strand.
AGTGGCAATCTTTTTGCAATAGTAACATCAAAGATCATTGATCACAGGTCACCATAACAAATATAATAATAAAGAAAAAGTTTCAAGAATTACCAAAATGTGACCCAGAGACACAGAGTGATCAAATGCTGTTGGAAGAATGGCGCCAATAGACTTGCCTGAGGCAGGGTTGCCACAGACCTTCAGTTTGTAAACAGTGTTTGTAATGAGCCCCTTTCGCAAGAGGCCCCTTGGGAACACACCTGAGTCTAATTAAGTGACTCAGGGAGGGGCCCCTAGATAGCTTTACGATGGGGGCTGGTCCCCAGAAAGGCCAAACCCAGGGTTAGAGGGTGGCAGCTCTCAGCCCCACCCCCAGCCCCCAGGAGCAGATGGGGGCTAGAAACTGGGTTATAAAAACTCTTTTATTTATTTTATTTATTTATTTATTTTGGCCACGCTGTGTGGCATGCAGGATCTTAGTTCCCCGACCAGGGATCGAACCTGTGCCCCCTGTTTTGGGAGCGTGGAGTCTTAACCACTGGACCGCCAGGGAAGTCCCTATAAAAACTCTTAAACAGTGATCCGGAGCTTCCCTGGTGGCGCAGTGGTTGGGGGTCCGCCTGCCGATGCAGGGGACGCGGGTTCGTGCCCCGGTCCGGGAAGATCCCACATGCCGCGGAGCGGCTGGGCCCGTGAGCCATGGCCGCTGGGCATGCGCGTCCGGAGCCTGTGCTCCGCAGCGGGAGAGGCCACAACGGTGAGAGGCCCGCGTACCGCAAAAAAAAAAAAAAACCCAAAAAACAGTGATCCGAGAGCTTCCAGATCGGTGGACACGTTGAGGTGCTGGGAGATTGACGTGTCTGTAGAGAGCATGGCAGCTCCGTGGCAGCCCCCAACCTCCCCCCGCCCCCCCACCAATTACCTTCCTTTGTGTATCTCTTCATCTGGCCATTGCTGAGTTGTATCCTTTATAATAAAACTGTAATCAGAAGTAGAGCACTTTCTTGAGTTCTGTGAGTTGTTCTAGCAAATTACCAAAGCTGAGGAGGGCGCTGTGGGAACCTCCACTTTATAGCCGGAAGTATGAGTGACCCGGGACTTGTGACTGGCATGTGAAGTGGGGGCAGTCTTGTGGGACTGAGCTCTTTAACCCTCAGAGTCTGACACTGTCTCCAGACAGATAGTGTCAGAACTGAATCGAATTGTTTGACACCCAACTGGTGTCAAGGATGAAGGTGGTATGAGCCTGGTGGATACCCTGGGATGAGTGGAGCGCTGAGGAGAGGCCCCAGTGAGAGCCTCCCAGGCCCATAAGAACAAAAGAGGCTGAGAAGGGGCTGCCAGGGAGGAGCCAGGAACCTGAGTGTGGGTCTGGAGGCTGAGTGAGGAGAGCACCTCAAGGAGCAGGGGCCGCTGTGGAGGATATGGACTGAGCTGACCGCTCTTATGGGGGTAGGGGAGTCACAGCGCTCAGCCCCTGGGGAGCCTTCAAGAAATACCAGCTACTGCCGCCACTGTCGTAACTGTCCCCTCTCCTCTGTCACCACAGTGGGCAATGGCCTGGTGGCCGGCAGCTCTGACTCGTCCAGCTCCAGCTCCGGCTCCGGCTCCGAGGAGCCCCCTGAGGGCCAGCAGGCCAAGGCGACAGTGGCAATGGCAGCAGTCACCCCCACCAGCCCAGCGGGCAGCAGCGGGCTCATCACCCAGGAGGGCATGCACATCCCCTTCGATGTCCACCACGTGGAGAGCCTGGCTGAGCAGGGCACCCCACTGTGCCCCAACCCGGCCAGCAGCGGGCCCGAAGCCCTGGAGACAGTGGTGTGCGTGCCAGTGCCCGTGCAAGTGGGCCCGGGCCCTAGCACCCTCTTTGAGAACGTGCCCCAGGAGGCCCTGGGTGAGGTGGTGGCCAGCTGTCCCATGCCAGGCATGGTGCCCGGTTCGCAGGTGATCATCATTGCCGGCCCCGGCTATGATGCCCTCACGGCTGAGGGCATCCACCTCAACGTGGCAGCAGGCAACGGTGCCCCCGGAGGGGGCCTGGGTGACGAGGTGCCCTGTGCCATGATGGAGGGTGTGGCCGCCTACACCCAGACAGAGCCAGAGGGCAGCCAGCCCAGCACCATGGACCCCGCCGCCATGACAGGCATTGAGACCAAGAAAGGTCTGGGGGGCCGTGCCAGTCTGGGGGGTTGGGGGGGCCATGATGGGACCTGGGAAGGGGAGGGCAAGTAATGGCCCCAGAGGAAGCTCCTCAACAGCCTTAGTCCCCACGGACACCCACCCTGTGTCCACCCCCGTAGAGAAGGAGGACCTGCACGTGCTCAAGAAGGAGGAGAAGGAGGAGCCCGTGGCCCCAGAACTGACAGAGCTGGCTGCGACGGTGCCTGAGAGTGCAGAGCCCGAGGTAGAGGCAGATGCGGAGGAGCTGGACGGCAGCGACATGTCAGCCATCATCTATGAGATCCCCAAGGAGCCCGAGAAGTGGGTGCCGGGGCAGGCGGGGGAGAGGAGGGACGAGGAGCGGCCCTCGGGCCCGCAGCCCTCCTGGTGTCAGAGCCCCGACGCCATGGGCCCTTCCCCTCCAGGAGGCGGCGAAGCAAGCGATCGCGGGTGATGGACGCCGATGGCCTGCTTGAGATGTTCCACTGCCCTTACGAGGGCTGCAGCCAGGTCTACGTGGCCCTCAGCAGCTTCCAGGTGAGGCCGCCATCCAAGTGGGCCGGGCGGGACTGCTTCTGTGTCGGGCTGCCTGCGCGCTGGGTCTGGGCAGTGCGGCTCATGGAGGGCCCCACCCGGCCCCTCCAGGTGCCACTGGCCTGCCTGCCATGCACCCACCCAGCCCCAGCTGATCTCAGCCTCAGCCACAGAGAGGCAGCCGTCACCTCTGTGCCCTCCCCTCCTGCTCCCCAGCCCCAGCCATCCTACCTCCTCAAGCAGCCACGGCCTCTCTCTGCACACCCCGGGGGCCTGCCTGGTCCTGGTGGCTCCCCACAGACTACCCCTCTTCCAGCCGCCTTTGCCCAGGCCACCCTGTCAGCTCACGATGCTTTCTCTCCAAGCTCAACTGAGGATGCCCCTCTGCCAGGAAGCCCATCCTAGTCTCCCCAGCCCCGGGTCACTGCACTCCCAGGACATACCTGCCGTTTGCCCTCTGAGGTCTGGACAGGGTTCCCTGAGAGCAGAGACAGGGTCCCGTCACATCCCCACTCCTGGCGCAGGATGTGGCACCAGGAGAACTTTGAATTTGCCAAGTCATGTTTTCATTAAGCACATGTTGAGCACCTGCCGGGTGCCAGGCCCGGTGCTGGGCGCTGGAGCAGTTGTGCTAGTGAGTTAAAGAATGAATGACTCGGGGGCTGCCTGCTCCAGGTGCTAGGGGCAGCTTAGCACTATGCAAAGTGCCACTGTGGGGCTGACAGCCCTGGCCTCCGGTCCTAGCCCTGCCACTGCCCACCTGTGAGACACGGGCCAAACCACTAAGCCTCCAGAGCCTTAGTTTCCCCATCCACAAACTGGGCTCATGGCTGAGCCCCTTCCCATGGTTCTGACAAGGCTGACTGATGCCCCAGCCCAGAGCCTGGCTGGAGCAGGTGCTCAGTAAGCTACTCTTTGATCCCAATTGTGCCCCTGGCCCCCAGCTCGGATCTGGGAGTCCCTGCCCAAGGGCAAGGGCACCCCTCTTCCTCTTCCTCTTCCAGGGAGGCCAGCCCTAGCTGGCCCTCATCTGTCCCCACCCTGGAGAGCTCCAGAGGCGGGCCCATGGTACCCGCAGCCCCACTCCTGCCCCTCTTGCCCCCAGAACCACGTCAACCTTGTGCATCGGAAAGGGAAGACCAAGGTGTGCCCTCACCCCGGCTGTGGCAAGAAGTTCTATTTATCCAACCACCTTCGGCGGCACATGATCATCCACTCAGGTCAGGCCGGGGAGGGGCTGGCAGCTTGAGCCAAAGGCACGGTGGCCTGGGCCTGGGAGCTGGGGCCGGGGCTGGGGCAGGCAGGGTGAAACCCAGACACGGACTGCCCCTCTCTGAGCCTCCTCCATGTCCACCACAAGGGCTGGTGTGAGACGGTGGAAGTAAATTGGTTGACTTAGTGCCCACTGGGCACCTCCCAAGTAGTCAGTAAGCTGTCGCTACATGGGTCACAGGGACATCTGCTCTTCTAAGTCATGTGGAGCTGGGCAGGGGTTGGCTGTCTCTTTCCCAACTTGGCCCTTGGCCTCCCCACTTCCATGAGCAATTCTCACGTGGGACTCAGTTCCAGGACTGAGGGGGGACAGTGAACCACCCCAGGTGGGCAGGGTGGGGAAGTGAACTTGGGACAGGATTTCTGTTCCGTCTGCTCCAGGCGCCTCCTTAACCCAGGACACAGGGTTCAGGCCTCACGGGGAGCGCTGGTGCCTATGCCCAGCAGGAGGGCACGGCTTCAGATTTTTCGAGAGGCCGGAACTTTGGATTTTTATGTGAGATCGCCCCAGTACGTGAAACATTAGAGTCAAATTCAGGCCCACTTTAGCTTGGCAGTTTGCACCCTGTGTACCTCAGGGATCCGAGTACGCATTCCTGCTCTGCGCAGTCGCCTTCCTGGGCAGCCTCCGAGCCTCATGCGAGGCGGTAGCTGTCCTTTGTTCTAGCTGCCTTAGCTATTATAGTCGGCATTCGCGCCCAGAGGATGTGGGCTTTAGTCTGCCTGCGCCCAGAGGCCTTGCACACTATTGGGTCTCGGCAATGCCGCAGTGACCCCGCAAACCCCTCTCTCGACGGCGGCCTGCTCAGCCCCGCGTCTCCCCCAGGTGTCCGTGAATTCACCTGTGAAACCTGCGGCAAGTCCTTTAAGAGGAAAAACCACCTGGAGGTGCACCGGCGCACGCACACAGGCGAGACGCCTCTGCAGTGAGTGACGGGCTTCCCGCGAGGGGCTGGGAGGGAGGGCATCCGGGCCTGGACTCTCACAGGGCAGCTCCCAAGGGCGGGCGACGTCCCCAGCGTTGCATCTGTGTGGTTTCCAGAGTGCTTCCACCCCAGATGGTGCCCCCCCTTTCAGGGGTCTGCCCAGCCTTAGTGGTTGGGTCCCGCCCCCGAGGCGGCCCCTCCCCGGTGCTGCTCCCTTTTGCCCCGCCCTCTCTGACCCCGCCCCGCCCCGGTGCCTCCCGCGTGCTCCCCGGCAGGTGCGAGATCTGTGGCTACCAGTGCCGACAGCGCGCGTCGCTCAACTGGCACATGAAGAAGCACACGGCCGAGGTGCAGTACAACTTCACGTGCGAGCGCTGCGGGAAGCGCTTCGAGAAGCTGGACAGCGTCAAGTTCCACACGCTCAAAAGCCACCCGGACCACAAGCCCGCCTGATCCACCCAACCACTGAACGCCCCTATTTATTCATCCCATCGGACACCATGCCCGAGTCTGCCAGGGCCGGGACAGCCGCGGCCAGCCGCCAGGACCTCGGGCCAGGAGGCGCCTCTGCCCCGCTCCAGGGCTGGGCCCTCAGGGCAGGTCCCCACCCCCACCCCGCCCGAGTTTTGGGGCTGGCACCTGGGGCTGCACTGCTGGGACTGTGTCAAGAGAGCAGAACGAGATTAAAGAGCGAGAAAGGAGCTGCTCTTCCCCTAGGCCTGGATGATTGGGGGAAGGTGGGCCCCTCTCTGTCTCCAGCCTGGTTCCTTCCCGAGCAAGGCGGGGGCAGGGACAGATGCTCCTACACACCAGACAGCGCTCCTGCCTTTTCCTGTCAACCTCCGCTCTGCCTCGGCTACCTGGGCCTGACAACCCTAAACACCCCCTCCTCTGACAGGGTCAGGTGTGGAAGGTTGGGGGCCCTGGAGGCTACTGAACATGTCCCAGGTCTCAGGATCCTGACTGCCTCTCCTAATCCCTCATAGAACACTTATTCCTCATTCTCAGAGAGCTCAGGGTCCAGTAAACCCCTAAGTAAAACATCTACAGCTGTGACAAGCGCGGTGCAGAAAATAGAGTGATATGCTAGTTCCTGGGAGTGCTGTTTAGGTTGGTGGTCAGGGAGGGCCTCTCTGGGGAGACCTTTGAGCATAGACCAGAATGACAAAGAGGTTCCATCCCTGAAGAAAGACGGGGGAGGCAAATCCCAGGTCGAAGGAACAGCCAGTGCCAAAGCCCCGAGGTGGAACGGGCTCGGCGTGTTCCTGGAACAAGAAGAAAGACGGGGGAGGGGATTTGGCAGCGGCGGGGCGACTGCCCTGGCCCCATTTCCCGGAGGATGATGCTGAGGCCGCCTCCTCCTCCTCCTCCTTATGCGGGCCTTCTGGGAGAGGGACAGGGAGCGATTCCAGGCCACGCGGCCGCCAGATGGCGCGCAAACCTCGTGGGCCCTGGTGGCCGCAGCCACGTGACTCCGGGGACCGCAGCCGCGAGCCAGGGCACGTGCCCGGGGGAGCTCTATGGCGCCACGCGTAGAATGGCCCCGCCGGCCCCTCACCAGCTCGTGGGGGCGGGGCAGCAGCTAGGCCTCATTTTATTTTTCGGACTGGGAGCTACCCCAGCCGGGGACGGATGAGTTGGCGAGGATGAGCGAGTCCGGCTACTGGGGCCGCCCCCGCGAACCTCCCCGCAAGGCTCAGTCCCCTTTCGCTATCCCCGCACAACCGGGAGCCAGCAGTTTCCATGGGAACTGCAGCCTGGTCTGCGCGCCCAGGAGTAGCTTCCTTCCCGGAACAAGCACTATTTCCGATCCGACAGGAGCGAGGAGGAACACGGGATGGGGAACAAGCCATCGCTCGGAGTCCCCGGGGTCGGCAGTCAGGTCGCCCTGGCAAATCCAAGAAGGGCCAACCGGGGATCCGCATCGCCACCGCCCAGATTGCGCGGGCCATTATGATTGGCCTTCCCTCTCCATCGTCGTGGCAGCGCTGTCTGCTGCTCGCGCTCCCATTGGCTCCATCTCGAAGGCATCTTCCCTCAATTGGTCCTCTCGGGGGCCATCCCTGATTGGTCAAATTAGGCTCTCCTCGCTGGGTTTGATGGCACTCTCGGACAGTCTGGAGCTTAAAAGGGCGTGCACGGACGAGGATAGAGTTTGGATTACGACTCTCGGGTCCGGGGACTCGGGCTACGCAGCCCGCAACGCCCTGGACAGGGCCGTCGGACCGCTGTCTGTGGTGCTGAAGCCTCACTCAAAGGCTCCCCTAGTGTTCTAGTGAGAACACCTCCTCGCGCCTGGTGACCGCCCCGACAAAAACGTGCACTCGCGCCCTCACACCAGAGGAGACTGCGCCACTCCCTATCGCCTGACAGAAAGGCCAGGTCCCGCTTAGTAGAGTGGGAGCGGAACTCACAGGCGGACCAATCACGAGCCCGGGAAGCCAGGACATTTACATGGCAAAACCGTCCACACGAAGTTTATGGGGTCCGAGATGGCCCGATGGTTTCCTGGGTCTTCAGGGCACCGAAGGGGTTTGCCTGGAACCCTAAGCCCCAAACTTCTTCACTCCCTTTGGAGCAGTGCCCCTGCACTGTGGGATGCCCATTCCCCACCCCCTTTAAACCTTACAGACACCTAGCCTGCTCAAAATCCACAGGGTCCCAATTCCTTCTGCAGGCTGACTAGGTCCCCAGCCACCCCCACCTTCCTCCCTTGGTCTTGGGACTACATATGGTCCTCCAAAACGTGGGGACCCAGGCCTCTGCTCACTGAAGTCTAGGTTCCTCGTCCCTCTGCAGTGCTCTTGGTGGACAGCACCTCCTAAAGGTAGTACAATCGAGCCATCAATACCTCCTCGCCCTCTTTGCTCCTCCACCTCTGGGGGCTGGACAGAGGGGAACCCTTCCTGTCTTCCGGGCAGAAAGCCCGCCCAAGAAAGGGCGCCAACGCAGGAAGTAGGATCCATGAGGGCAAAAGGGCCCGAATCTGGCAACCCGAGGCCCCAGGATGTGCCTTCTGGGCGTGCGAAGTCCTGGCCAGCGCGCCCTCTCTTCCACCTGCCGCGCCGTCGGGCGCCGCGAGGAGGCGGGGCTCGGTTGCCGTAGCCAATAAGCGACGCCGGCGCTGGCAGCTGCTGCTATAAAGGGCTGGGGGCGGCGGCGGCGCGGCCCAGAGCGCGGAGCGCGCAGCGCGGGCCGGAGGGAGGGAGGGAGGGCGGGCGAGGGGAGAGGACTGAACACCGGGGACCAGACGGGCCGGGCCGAGGGGCGGCGGCGAAAGGCAGAGCGCAGCGATCTCTGTCGGGAAGAGCAACCTCCTCGGGCCCCGCGGGGCCGCGCAGGGGGCGTTCTCAATCCCGCGCCCGCTCCCTCTTTCCATCCCCTGCCGCCCGCAGGCCACCCCGGGGCCCGGTTATCCGCGCGCACGTACCCGGGCTCGGGCCCGTCCCCGGCCCTCGAGGGAGTCGCTGCCCTCACCGAGACCTCTGCAGCGGCCGCACCAGAGGCCGCCCGGGCAGGACCCCGGCGTGAGCATCGAGCGCCCCCCAAGGAGTGCACGACCCCCGGAGCCACCCTCAACACGGACCGCGCCCGCCGGGCACACAAGAATGGTCACTGTAGGTATTCCCCTGTCGCTGAGAGGGAACCTGGTCGGAGAGGGGTTAGGCACAGGCTCCGAAGAGATGGGAGGGGGGGTAGGACCAGGCCTAGCTAGGCCCGGGTGGGGGGGTAGGACCGAGCCTCGGGGCCTGAGAGTGGACAGAGCCGCGCCCAGAGTGCTGGGGGCTCTTAGAGTCTGGCTTGAGAGGCCTTAGGGAATCGAGCTGCGATTCGGGGGACATCCTACGGCGCCCTGGGGGTTGGGATTGCCCCCCCTTCAGCAGGCCTGATGGGGGAGGGGACGCCGCGGCGTAGGATGC